>NC_034591.1:30357550-30400930 GCF_900095145.1 Mus pahari | reverse complement strand
GAGAAGAGAAGAGAAGAGAAGAGAAGAGAAAAGAAAAGAAAAGAAAAGAAAAGAAAAGAAAAGAAAAGAAAAGAAAAGAAAAGAAAAGAAAAGAAAAGATACTGCTAAGTAAACTGTTAGTGTGTTAGCCTGTGGAGCCTTCAGACAAAAGGAATCAGAAACTGGAAGACTCAGGATCAATGGTGAACCTATGCAAGGCCTCACCAGACACCAAAGAAAGCCCTGCTTATTGATTGGTCATCTTGAAGTTCCAGAGTCCAGATCTTGCACCCCTGCCAGCACAAGTCTGTGTTTCTCTGAGTGAGTACAAGTATATGAAATCACACACACATGCACACATACATACACAAGCACACATATATGCACACATCCAGATACACATATACACACATATACACACATGCACACACACATTCAAACACATACACAGTCACACATACACACATATACACATGCATGTACTCACATACATGCACACACATATACACACATACACACATATACACATATGCACACACACACATATACACACATACGCAAACCCACACTCACACACATACACACATATACACACAGACACACACACATACACTAACACACACTCATCACTCACATATTCACAGACACACAGAAACACATAGAGACACACACAGGCACACACACACAAATTGTTGAGAATGTTTGTGCCTGTATTACATTATAAAAACATTGATTTTTGTGAAGTTCATTGAATTGGTACAAAACCATAAAAGATATGGGGAAACTGCATGATTTTTTTCCTAATGAGAGAAGTAGTCCTCCCCTTTAACTAACATGGCTATGTAAGGAGTTTTTCTGTCTATACCGTCTCCCTTTCTAGTTGGTCTAGTACACAAGCTCATAACTCAAAAGTGAGCAACTAATACATAAAGCAAAACTCCCAGAATAGAGCTAAGCCTGATGGGGCTTCCCTGTGCTGACTCCAGCATCTGTTTTTCTGATTTTACACACTTTAGTATTAAATGCAGGACTCATATCTGCTCACTTACTTTTATGCTTATCATTGTAGTGCTAGTTTTAGCAGTTTTGTAGTGAAACTTCTATGGTGAAATACAGAAACCTAAGAGTGAAATCGTCAAATTCAACTCTCCTTGCTAATCGTCAGACCCACACTGGCTGTTGTGGACTGTCACAACTCAGTTCAGAAAATCACTGTTTGTATTAAGACCGTTATTACCAAGGTCTCTGCTTTGGCTCTCGATGAAAGCAATGTTGGAGAACTGGATGTTCACTGGTGAACCCTCTGGTCTCTGCTTAAGTCTGTCAAAGCTGATAATTACTAGATTATTCCTTCCAAGTTCTTTCAGAGGGAAAATTTGCAATGCTCAGGAACTTGTGTCATTCGTGGCAGAAGGAAAGGAAACTTGGAAGCTCATTCATTAAGACTAGTTATTTCTATCTTATGCCACCAAAATAAAACTACTAGATCCAGGAATAGGCTATATTCTGTTGAATCATTGGACAAAGGGGACCCATAGACACTATCAAACACCACAGCCATTCAACAAGGCCATTGGTTGCTCCCCACAGCTCTGTTTCTGAAGACATGACATACTTATGTAATAGAACTTAGAACAATCAACTGACTAGTATTCATGTTGCTGAAAAGAACTTTGCAGTTACCTATAAGAGTAACCTCCCAGCAATATACACTGGTAAAATCTTGGCACAACTATTGTGAGAGTAAACACCACCTTCTTGATTAGATTTAAAAACCACTCTATGAGAAGGGGCCAATATCTGACACTGCTAACCTGAATAAGAATCTGAGACTATAACCCTAGTGTAAACCTACTACCATTATTTGGATAAAGGAACAGAGAAATATGACTCCTAATAACATATTGCTATACTCATACATGAGAGTATCTCTAATCCCTCATCAGAGAAGTTTTCTTCTTACAGTAGATGAGAATTAACCAGAGACTCACAACTGGATAATCAGAGGAGAATGAGAGACTTTGAAGTACTCAGTCCTAAATGGGAACTCTCTATCAAACTCCTCCTGCAGGGCTCAGTGATTTATGCAGAAGAGGCAAAAAAGATTAGAAGAAGCAGAGGTAGTGGATAATTTCACGAAAACAGCATCATCTAGATACAACAGGATTGATACACATATGAACACCACACAGAAGACCTGCACAGTTTCAAACTGGCAATACCCCAACATGGAGGAGGAGAAGTTGACAAAAGCTTCCACCAGTAACCAAAAAAAAACTGTTTCCAATTGATAACCACATGCTGAAAAGGGGAAATAAATTTTCTCCAATGGAGTCTCACTGGGTGTGTAGCTTTTTGTTTTGGCTGGTCGGTTGGTTTTGCATTAATATTTTATTTTCTTGTTTGTTTGCTTACTGTGATTTTATTTTGTTTCGTTTTGTTTTAATTTTGGCTTTTTGCCATTTGACTCATTTTTGCCATTTTGAAAGAGATTGGGAAGGAGGGAGAAATAATTAAATTTCGATAGGTGAGAGGATATGGGAGGAGATGGATGACAGAGAATGATATGATAAAAATATATTGTATGAAACATTTTTAATAAAAAAATAAGTCAATTAGAGCAAACGGTATTTCTTGCTTAGTGTATGAATCAAAGAGGCCTCTGATATAGCTCAGGGCCGCTGCCTAACAGAAGTAATCATTACCCAGCCATCTATGATACTTCATCTTACCTGTAATTACCTCATATGAGGTTTATATTGTGCAACACTACCCAGCTCTCATATGAAGTTTATATTGTGCAATATCTATCCAGTTCTAAGCTAGCCATTATTCGTTCATACCTCCCTTCAGCTAATTTGCTTCCCCTTCACTTGTCCCAATTTTATCTCTCCAACTTAGTTTGGGGAAGAAGTTGGAGAAGGGACACATGAAATGTATCATAGATCCTTGCTCATAATACCTCCTCAAAATAGTGTTTTCACTGACAGCTTGCATGCTGGCACATTAACACACAATTATCAGTATCTATAAAAGCATGAATTCACTGTGCTATTAATTGCCTGATAGAAGAGAAAAGATGTTCCAATAAGAATAAGCAAAATAAGATTCTATTTTCAAAATGAAAAGGACTTTCTAGAGCAGAAATTTCAAAATCAATGCATCTTTTCTTGAATCCCTTTTGGTTTGCATTTGTTGTTTTTGTTAATTTCACATAAGATTGTTTATGCCTGTAGGGTAGACAGAAACATTTTTGAAAGGAGGGAAAAGAAAACAGAGGGATTGATAAGCCAGGAAGTATTAAACTACTCTCAACATCTTACCTCAACCAACATAAAATCCATCAACTCTAGTTTTTCTCCTCACTGAATTAAAGCATTCAGCCATTATGTGACCAATTTCCCCACTCTGATTTGGCCCTTTTGTTTGATAGTGAATTGGTTAGTGATAGGAACTAATTGACACAGACAGTAGTGGAAGTAAAAAGATCAGCAAACCTCAGGAATACTCCTTCAGAGTGAGAAACCATGTGAATACAGCAGTCGTAATAATTATATCTTATGCATGTTGAGAATTTTGTGGTTTAAGATTTTCACATGCACACATACACACACACACACACACACCTATATGATATTAGTTGTGTTAAGAAAATAAATTTAGTAATTTGTTGTTTCATTACCCCCTTTATTCTTACTATGCGATGCACTGATATGAAACAGATAAATCAAACCATGAGAGGAGACAATTGTTCTTTTCTTTTGTGCCAAGACAAGTATTCCTAAATTTCAGCACAATTACAACCACCTGAAGAGCTTTGGATTGCTGATTGCTACCACCTGTAGTTCCTGAGCCTATAGCCTGACTTAGTTTACAATGCTGCAATGCCCAGTCTGGCAACCACACTTTAATAAAACATTGGAAGCACTCATGATGGAAACCTTCTTTATCTTCACTGATCCCAGGGGAAACCCTGAGTAGGTCCCAAATCTCTTTGTGATGATTGGCCTAAATTATAATGACGGTCTTAACTCAGAAATGGAAAATGTATTAAAACACTAAAGAAAGCAGTTGAGCGGCAGATTTATAGGATGACTTTCCATATTTGTGGGTCAGCATAGTTAATCTGGTGGAAAAGCTATATGAGTGGAAGCAATCCACAGACTCCATGCAATCATGGTTAAAAACTCTTGTGATAATTTTGACAGAAACAGAAAGAAATCCAGAAATTCATATGGAAGTCCAATAGACCCCAAATAGCCAGAGCAATCCAAAACAGAGAAAGCAGAACCTGGTCTTTAATTATACTCCAGCCATAGCAGCAAAAATAGCACATAAACTGGCACATAAACGACATGCATACCAGTGGCATAAGTGGAGGACCCACAAGTAAGCCTAGGAAACTGCTTCAGCCTAATTCTAAACAATGGTGCTGGGAACACTTAATAGCAAACTGGAGAGCCGTATGCATAAGACTGAAACTATCGCCCTTTCTCATACCCTTAAATACATTCTATTCAAAACGATTCAGAGACCTTGATTTAAGATCTAAAACCTTTAAAATGATAAGGAAAAACTTAAAATATAGGCACAAGCAATGACCTCCTCAATAAGACTCTAGTAGCTAAGAAAGTGATGATAGCAAGAACTGACAGATGAGAACCCATGAATTATAGAGCTTCTTCTGCACAGCAAAGGAAGCAGTTAGCAAGTGAAGAGGCAGCCTACCGAACCATTGCCAGCGGCATGCCTGACAGCAGCTTAGCGTTCAAATTATGGCCTGGCAATGAAGCTCATTTAGTAGAGTGTACACCAAGCATGCACTAGATGCACACTAGGCCCACTGTCTAATCCTAGCGAATCTATGGTCCCAGTTCTCTTGGGGGTAGATGCAAAAAGGTCAGAAATTCAAGGTTATTTTCAACTATATAAGAATTAAACCCAAGCTAAACTCCATGAGATCCGTTCTCAAAAAAAAAAAAGTGCTACATCCAACACACAGCTCAAATACCAGATCAATACAGAAAACAAAAATTTATTTTAATCAAGCTGCTACTAATGAATCAGGGCCACAAAACAGACTTGGGAGCTGAACTGCAGCTCCAAGCCAAAATGTTATTTCGGGCTCTTAATCCTGAAAAACCACAAGCATCTATGCAAAGTTACGGTTACATTTTTCTACCAATCAGGATTCAAGGATTCGGGACTTCCTAGGAACCTTTCCCTACAAGGTACATTTATCCTATTCTCATTGGTTGATTTATTCAACTGTGGCAAGGTGACATGCCTAGTACTCATGTCTCTCTTGGTCAAGAAGGATGTCAGTTACCCAAGATGGTCTTGAGAACTTTAACTTTATTTGGCCACTATTCAAAATGGAAGCTTTAATTAAAATGGCTTAAGTCTGGTTCCTTCTTACAGAAGAATATTCAGACTATAAAGAACACAAAAATTTAAACATAAAAACAAAACAAATTATCTAATCAATAACTGGGAAATGAATCAAGAAGTTCTCAAAAGAATGAAAAATGATCAAGGAAACATATGGAGTCCAGTCTTTTAAGACATGGGAAAAATGTGAATGAAAATTGCATTGAAAGTCTAACTCACTTCAATCAAAATGGTTGCTATCAAGAAAACTACAACTGATGGTGAAGATGGGTTTTAAAAAAAATGTGTGCACTGCTCATAAGACTATAAATTCATCCATTGTAGACATCAGAATGGAGTTTCCTCTTTAAAGTAAAATTAGAAGCACCAACATGATCCATCTATAACACTTTTAGCCACTTAAGTTACAATACACAATATACCTACATATATATTCTTATTTTACCTCTTTTCACATAGCTAAATCATAGAATTGGCCAAAGTGCCCAATAAATTAATAAAGATAATGTGGTCATCTATAAGATTTGTTTAAGGGGAATGAGGCAGGAAGATCATGAGATCAAGGCCAGCCTGGGCTACACATTTCAAGTTGTGGTACCACATGCCTTTAATTCAGCCTTATCTACAGAGTAAGTCCCAGGGCAGCCAAGGATACATAGAGAAACCTTGTCTCGAAAAAAAAGGGGGAGGGAGAGAGACACACACACACAGAGAATGTGATGTATGTGAGTGAGTGTGTGTGTATGTGTGTGTGTGTGTGTGTGTGAGAGAGAGAGAGAGAGAGAGACAGAGACAGAGACAGAGACGGAGACAGAGAGAGAACAATAAAGTTATATTCAGTAAGAAAGAAAAAAAAAGATTTTTCCAACTGTAAGAAAGTAGGTGGAACAACAACAGGAACTAACCAGTACCCCCGGGGTTTGTGTTTCTAGCTGCATATGTAGCAGAAGATGACCTATTCGGCCATCAGTGGGAATAGAGGCTCCTTGGTCTTCCAAACTATATATGACCTAGCACAAGGCAAGGCCTGGGCCAAGTAGTGGGAGTGGGTGGGTAGGGGAACAGAGGTGGGGGGGGGGTATGGGAAACTTCCGGGATAGCATTTGAAATGTAAATAAAGAAAATAATAATAAAAAAAAAGAAAAAAAAAAGAAATTTGGTAGAACTAAAAATCATGTTAAATTAAATAAGCTAGAACCAGAAAGGTAGATATTGTATGTTTTATTTGTGTTTTATTTATATTAAAACACAAGACATGAAAGTGGAAGTTATCCATTTGGAATGAGTGGGAGGAACCACAAGAGAGAGGAAAGGGGAGTGAATATGATCAAAGTACATATATCAAAATGACATGTAATAAAACCCCATAGTATTTCACAGTTGATAATAGGGTATTTAATTAAAATAATGAATTACAACTTATGGTATTAGTCAAAATTGAACATGGCTTAGTGCTAAAACTTCTTTTTGTCTTACAGCTAGAAGAGCTGGGTATGAAAGGGAAACCTGGCTAGCTTCATTCTCTACTTTGTGCTCCAGCAACTCTGTGGTTGGAGAGGGTAGGGTGAGGGTGTTATGTAAGAAGAAAGAAGGTCCTGAATCAGCAGAGTGGTAATAGCCCTTATATTCTCAAGGTCTGGAAGATCCTGAACCTGACTCATTGGTAGTGATTTGGAAGTGATTTGAAGAATCTCAGTGCTGTAGTTCATCTCCTATACTGTAACCACAAAAACCAGCTGCCACATACTCTTTGCTCAAGCCCTATAAAACTAGTGTTGCCCATCTAAGTTGACCCTTTAAGGTCTGTCAGTTCTTAAGGCCCTATTGGAAAGATCCACAAACAATCATAATAGCTTTCCCTTCTATGGCTTGGCAAACTTTGTACCAACAAATTCCAGAAGTACAGACCAATGTCATGGCAACCACCTCAATGCTGTTACCACCATCCTCTTCCCTCTGACCATACATACAAGTGTAAACACAACCACTCTAGGTTTGCTCCCAAGTTCAGAAAATACATTTTTATTTTCAAGTGGTATTATATAAATCTTCACAAAGCTTCAGACAAATCACAATTTTACAGATATGAGATATAGGCATAAACAAACAGACAAGAGCATTTACTGAGAGTTACCCTACAAACTTCACCTGTAATCTCTTTGGCACTAATGATCCCATTCTTTTCAACACAAAGACTTACCCTGTGCCCATCAAAACAAGGCAGCTACATTGTTTGCATCTCTTAGGTGCATTCATCCATAATAAAGTATATGCTTAGAACAAGAGCAATTAATTCAGTGATTTAAGTTCAAGATAATTCTGTCAACTTGATAAAGCCAATTGGTTATGCATCCCAAAGATTAAGACTACTGATTGTTCAACAATATGGAAACCACAGCTTGTATTAGAAAACTAACTACTCAGGGCTAATGAAGTCATAGATCTTGGAGGAGAATCTACAACTTCATTTTAATAAACCAGAATAATCCCTGATTATATTGTAAATATTTGTTCTTATACCCAGTGCTGGATAGCTTCAAGTTAATGTGACCAAAGCTAAAGTCATCTGAGAGGAAGGAACCTTAATTAAGAAGATGCCTCAATAATTTCGGGTTGTAGGCAGGCATGTAAGGCACATTCTTAATTAATGATTGATGGGGAAGGGCCAAGCCTATTGTAGGTTGTGCTATCCTTGAGCTCATCAGCTAGGGTTCTATAAGAAAGCAAGCGAAGCTAGCCACAAGAAACAATCCAATAAGCTACACTCTCCCATAGTCTCTGCAACAGGCACTGCCTCCAGGTCCCTGCCCTGCTTGAGTTCCTGTTCTGACTTCTTTCAATGATGAACAGTGATGTGGAAGTATAAGCCAAATAAACCCTCCTAACTCCAAAGATTGCTGAATGCATTTTGTTTGCTGAATCAAAAACTTTGATGGTGAGATGAAATACACTTCTATTAATAGTGATTTTTACAGCCATTTTCCTGAAATCTTTACTATGTACATGAAAATATAGTCCAGTGTCAAAGAGTTTCCTCACATTCTTGAGGCTTGAGGTTCACTTCCCAGCACTGAAAAATTACTTTAGTGACCAGAGAATCCAATAATTTTGAGCCAGAGATATGACTCACTCAGTGAAGTGCATGTAATAGAAACATGAAGACCTAAGTTAGGATCCCCAACATTCATGTTTAAAGTGTGAGACATGGATAGTAGCACACTGAAAGATGCAGCAGTTGGAGCTGTGAGGAATGAGAATTATTAGAAAATAAAGATTACAATTGTCTCCTTGTAAGCCTGCTAGTGGCTTGACTCTCATTGAAAGTCTCCCATACTATAAAACTATTAAGACATATATAAGATGCTTTCTAACCGAGAAATTGCTTTAAAGGTCTACCGGCTCCCTAAGCTTCCCCCTACCATGATTCTGGGTTCTCACTTTTACATGAGCAAAATAAACCAAGATGAAATGCATCGTGCTCTGCTCTTATCCAGAAGAATGCAATCCCAAATTTTTGGAGAATTCTCTCAACTTAGAATATGAGAGGGGGGGGAGAGAGAGATGGGGGAGGCAGACCAGAGGTAAGAGAAGATCGGTTTTCATGCACATAACCCTCTCATCTGAATAGAAATCATTTCTTCGAAGCTTTTTCTCTAAGCTAAAAGATGGCCCCTGATTCCACTCCAATGGTCTATGACCATGTAATCTTTCTGATTGCATATGTGTGATCATTTACTATGAGGCTGACCTCCATGGACTGAAAGGAGGCAATTAATTTTTTTCTAATCCCAGAAGTGGACTCTTACTCTGGGTCAAAGCAGAAAAATATACTGAGGCCATATAACAATGACATTTATACTGCTCTCCAGGTTTCTGTTCAAGGTCAATTAGCACAAGCTGCCCCCTCCTGCCCCACCCCCATTCTCTGAGGACAAAAATATTCTCTCTACACATGGTACAGATAAAAAATCTGGGAGAATACAAGGTTCTGGGAACAGCCTTGAGCCATCAAAGCCACCAAAGCGACCTCAGTAACTTACCTGCTTTCAATTCACTATACCAGCAAAGTACAGTTTGACCAAAGTTGTCGAAAGGATTAACTCACCATCAATTTGAAAGGCACTCTCTTCTGTGGTAAATGCCTAGCTTTGGGATCTAGCTCTCCCAGGTTCCTAGCAATCATCCTGTGTCACCTGACACAAGAGAGATGGATGATCCTATACTTTAACCCTGGTGATGCCTAAAACAGTGTATATTCTAAAAGCCACAATCGCTTAATCACAACTCCACCCTGCCTCAGAAAAACAGTTGAAAGAATGCTAGACCATCTATTAAAAAGTAGCCCAAGGTTAGATCCTTGGGGTGCTGAGGGACCATGGATGAAGCAGGAAGGTTTATTCTTTGAAAATGAACTTCCCCAGCTCATTGACTCTGATAGATTACACTTTATACAAGTTTTTTTTTAAAATGCCTTTCCTTCCTTTTTCCTTCTGTCTCTTTCACTTACAGGACTCAAGCTACAAGGAAAATAATCGATAAATAGAGTTTCCAGCCAAACTTAAGGAGATAAGCTAGTAAATGCCATTCTGTGGAGCATTAAGAAGGCTCATTGTGCAGTTTCAGAACCATTTCCATGTCATTAACTCTAACTGCTCCTTCCACCAATGGGACTGACTCTAAAGGAGCATCATCAGCATTATTTCCTTCCAGTCTCAGGCATGACAACAATGTTGCAACAGTGATGAGGATGCCACTGTTCCCATGCATAACACTTCAAAGTATATAGAATCATTCACGTGTCATTTAGTTCCCACAAGTCCCGTGGAGATAAGGATTAAGTAAATCTCATTCCCAATCAAGTCCCAACAACCTGTCAAAATACATGGTTGCTAATTGTTTTTGAAAGAAGTGTGAAAAACGTTTCATTTTATTCTAGAAATCAATGGCTTCTAAACTGGATTACCTGTTCCATTGTATAGAGATAAAAACTGAGAGTTGACAAAGGCAGAGTACCCAAGACCAGTGTCACAAGGATACCAAGTGGCTGGATTCCATCCAAACTAAAACCCTCTGACTCAGATTTAGTATCTACCCCACAATGGTTTCTGTGTTTGACATTCACACTGTGAATAAAGCAAGTAACAAGACAGGCATGCCAAAACACAGGAATAACTCTATTGCTGCAAAATAAGATGAAGATGAAAAGAAAACTCTAAGATTCTGAGGTCATATCACAATAAAAATGCAGAGAGAAGTCAAGTTCAAGAGATTGGTCATTATTAATCAAATTATAGATCAGCCCCAGTAGCCACATATTTCCTTGCACTTGCACTCGAGAGACCCTTTTGTAAAACATTCACAGAATAAGATCAATACCTCTCTGGAGGTAAATGGCATAAATTATGTCTCAACATACACACCACAGGAGTTTTACTGTGTGTTGTATACAGTAATTGCATTTTATAGATGGCTGCGGAAAGCTTCAGTCCTCATTGATTTTGATCATAAACTAAACGGCAACAAAAGGAAAAGAGCATCACTTTAGATGAAGAAGTCAGCCAGCTGAAGCTGCAAAGGAAAATGAAAGTTTGGCATGCTGAATCTGACCAATTCATGGTTCCTGGAAAATGAATATAGATGCTTGGGGCCCTTCGTTAGGGGACAGTAGCAGCACTTCACAGCTACCGTACTCATCCGACACTCCATGGTGGTATGGATCATCAGGACGGAAGTGACAGGAAGCCAACCGAAACCATAGCCCTTCCTGACTCTCCACAGTGTGCTCACCTTCAGAGTGGCTTGTAAAACATGGTCACTGAATGCCTGTGTTCTTGCTGTCTTGGAGATATACTGGCAAAATCAGAGACAGGTTGTGATGTAATCCAGGAATCATCAGGCTGTCACTAAAGTTCCTGAGTTCCAGTAGGGTATTTTTCAAGCACTACCCTGAAGTGATTTCCTTCATTTCTTCATGCCCTTCACAGCAAGCAGCTCTGAGGGGATGTTAATGCAGCAGAACACCTCTTTACCCTTTTTCAAGGCCAGTTTTGCAATATGAGCAAAATGATTGGAAATGGAGTCCTGGAAACACTGAAACCATCTGTCAGGGACTCAGTTAAGAAGATACACACTGTTTCACAGCCAGGGATGGAGATAAATTATGCCTGGCTGGAAATGTCCAAAGCAAGTTGGGTTTCCATTCAAGCTTATTAAAACAAATTACAATTTTTTTATTATTCACTGCTCCGGTAAAATCACACATTTAGATGATGATCAACTGTAAGTTATACTAAGGGGGAAGAACTGAGATGCTAATGTTAACAAAAAATTATTTTTATTTTTGCTAATAGCAAATGATAACCGGAGCAGGAGCAGGTGTCACTATAAACAACCACGAGCATCTGTCAAAATGTCTGTAGACCAATTTACATTCACAGACACAATCTTGTGGAAGGTCTCTGTGCATTTTGTAAAAATAACCCTGTTAATATTTAATCACAAACTCCAGAAGTACTTGGCTAATATCTATTCATGAAATGTACTGGGTAAAATATTATTGAGTAAAGTATTAAAGAACTGGAGGGTGGGGCAGTTATGATTAAATTGTGCAGCCTCAGATGTCAAGCTTTAGGATACATAGAACACTTTGTCTCGCTTTTCCCTTAAATATTTATTGCCATTTTAAAACTATTGATATATTATATCAAAAACAACAGCGACTCTCATATTTTATAACACAGATTTTTCTAGTAGTAAGCATTAGTAGTCAAAATGTTTCTGTAAGTGTTGGAATGGAATTAATCCTCACAGGAAGCAAAGACATCCTCTGATTGTAACTGTGGTGAATCATCACATCGCATGTTCAGGAGGTCTGTCTACAAAGTAATAAGTAGATGCAGTGTGTTAGGAAGCAGCCCGCATGCCTGCATCTGTAAGCATTGCCACTCTCCTCATCCTCTCACTCCACTTCTAAAGCACTGAACTGTGCATGAATTGAGAAGTTAGCCCCGTGATTTCTATGTTACTTACATTACCAGTCATGCATTCTTTCTGTTTCTCTTGTGGTTCTTTAAAACTTATTATTTAGTCATGATTTCCCTTTAAGTAACATTTGTAAAGGCTTGTATTAACTAGCAGAAGATATTGGGAAAATATATAGAATTTGAATGTACAAGAACCCAAGAGAGGTTCCAAACAGCAAGACTAAGTTACTTGGAACCCTAGCTTTGGGGACCCAGGAACACCTGCGTCTTTGGCTTTTCCAGTGAGGATAGAGCAGATTAAGGATGGAAGCACCAAGATCTAGGTTCCAGAGAGAAAGATGGCTTGGGGCTTAAATAATCAGAGACCCATTACCTATCAATAGGGTATTAGAAAAGGTGTTTAACTCAACCTAAACATTGACATCCCACAACTACTAAGATGAAGTGAAATCTTCTAGACTGAACCATTAATAATTAGTTTCTGAACGGAGAGCTGTTCTGGCTCTAAAGGTAAAGAGGAAATGTCTATCAAAAAAAAAAAAAAAACCTGAGGGTGTATTGAAGCAGGTCCTTTCGCCAAGCCACAATTAATGCTAAAATAAACCATAAATCTAAGCAGCTTAGTCAACTGAAATACCAAGGCAGAAATCTTAAGTTTCTAAGATTTGACCATTGTTTACAGAGAGGCCAGTAAGAGCTACAAATATATTAATTCCACACAGCTCAGGGAGCCATGAACAAATCAAACATCCAAATACAGTAAGAGTACCACCCCTCACCCTCAGGGCTGTGTACTCCTTTTCTATCCTTTCATTTTGGTAATTAGTTGTTTAATGGCCTCTATTAGGCCACCCAAGATTTCTGAAACGAGAACAAAAGCTCAGTGCAGCCATAAAAATTCAGACCCTCTAGAATAAGAAGGTCCTCTTCTCTGTGGAAAGGCCTCCTGCTTTTCAAGGGGTTCCAAGTGCAGTGATAAAGGATCCCACAAGCAGAGAGTCAAGGCTTCCTTAGCACATGGAGAAAGAAATGTGGCTAACCCTTTAAACTCACCTCAGACAATGAAGCTGTCCATCATAAGAAATGCTAAGGATGGAATCCTGAGGCCACGCCCCATATTTTAGTACCTTGTATAACTGAAATACAACGAACCAAGTAAAAAGGGTCAAAAGGGTTAGGGTCAAAATATTAGAACCAAGATTAAGACTTTAGGATGATTTAATAACAAGTTATTGAGATTCATTGGTTAGCTACAGAGTAGAAGGACAACTGCAGAACCTGTCATCTTAGGATGAATTATAATAGCTTTATTGAGCTCCTGATACCTTCCAAGAACTTTAAACTGCAATTCATAGGTTAACTAATTTATCTCCCATGATATTTTAAAAGCTCTAACTCTGTATTGTGACCAATTTGCAGAGGAGGAAATCTACTCAACATGGTTTTATTTCACATCCCATAATGAGTAGGTAATTGTTCAACATCAGATATACCTATGTGAAGAATCCTTAGCCACGTACTCTCTAAACCTTCAAAAAACAAAATCAAATAAATAAATAAAAGGTAAAATAGACAATAAAGATAACATGTAATGTAAAATGCACAAATAAAATTCTCATAATAGAGCTTATAATGCCACCATAAATGGCCGGAGTTCAAAAAAAACACAAAACTAAGAGATCTGAGGCCTGAGTTTCAATCATTTTTCTCTCAACAAGAATAGATTTATTCCTTCTGGAGAATCATTTCATCAACTTATTCTCTAGGGTTGACCAGTCATTCCACAATTTAATGTTTTAAAAATAAAAGGGTAAAAACAAAATCACTACTTTTTCAAGACTGGTGCTACAGTTAGTGGATTATTTACAAACTGATCATCATATGGTAGGGAGAGAGAAATATAGTTGTGATATATATTTAGAAGACAGCACAACATGTGAGTGAGGGAAAAGAAATGAAGTTTCTACTAGGCCAAGTAGCATCTTCAAGATATTTTGCATTCAGTGTTAACACTGATAAATAAGAAAGAGGAACTGATGGAGATTCAGTGCTGAGAACAGAGACTCTCTGACCCCAATTTACATTCCTCAAACAGAGGCTGGTGTAACCTGGAACAACAAGCTGACAAATAAAAGCCTCCCAAGGCCCTTATTATCCCCTTTCATTTGTCTCTACATTCTATCACGCATTTTATCACATGTCTCCTTGGCTGTCTAGTTCTGTGTCAACTTGACACAACCTATAGTTGTCTGAGAGGAGGGTACCTCAATTGAGAAAATCTCTCCATAACATCCAGCTATAGGGCATTTGTAAAATTCGAGACTGATGAGAAGTGACCCAGCTCCTGTGGGTTGTGCCATCACTGGACTGCTGGCCCCAATACAGTAAGAAAGCAGGTTGAGCAAGCCATGTAAAGCCTGTAAGCAGCACTCCTCCACAGCCTCTGTGTTAGCTCCTGCTTCGAGGTTCCTGTCCTGTTGGAGTTCCTGTCTTAATTTCCTTTGATGATGAACACTGATAAGTCAAGTAAACACTTTCCTCTCCAACTTGCTGTTTGGTCATTGTTTCTCATTGCAGCAATAGAAATCCTCACTAAGAGAACTTTAAAATTTAAGTTTTTAATTTTAAATAATGCAATTGTATGAAAGGTACCAGAAACGCAGAACATCTCTGATAGTGAACTCTGAGCCCTTCTTGCTACTTCACACCAACTATCCAGTGTATTTTTGTGCTGAATTTTGAAATACCTTTCAATTCTGAATAGAGTTACTTGTTCCTAGATAAACTAGTGAGGATTTGAATTAAGAGATTTATAATTCAAAGACCCTAAAAAACTTCAATAATGCTATGGTTGGAATCTTAAATGTCTCCAAGTACAGGATCATATCTGAAGAGTTTATTGGATGGTTATTTGACTATATGTATGTTGGGGGTTCCTGTCTGTGGCAGGACCTAGCTGGGGAAAATAGGTCACTGGGTCACTGGAGCAGACCTTTCAGGTAACCACCCTGCTCTTAGTTCTAACTGCTCCCTCCTGGTTCAGATGATGTAAAGAGCTTCTATGCCATGCCCCACCTGAATCCCACTCTGCCTTATGAGCCGTAGTAAACAGAAAATATGAATAAAAATAGACTTCTTTAATGTGTTTCTAACTATATTTTTGTCCTGGTAAGTAGGAAGTAACTAGCACCATGATTATTAAAGATATGTGGTACTAATTCATACTCTGCTTGTGTAATTAGAGTATGGATACCTAACAAGAAACTATCCACATAGAAGCTTATAAGACAATGACTAATTATGGAGAGTACACACACAATGTAGTAGTATATTATATATTTACTCTACAGATACTTACTAAACAACTATGACGGTTACTCTGTGAGGCTTGCAAATTACAATAGTAAACAAAATAAGCTTAAGTGTTTGTTCTTGGGTGTATAATGTCTGATCATGGAAAATCATGTTAAACAAGTAATATTTAACTTAATATAACATTTTAAACATAATAAATTCTTATCATACTTACAATAAGCAGGAAACAAAATATTTTTAATGTAAATAAGAGCTTCAGGATGGCTTAAGTAAAGACATATTTCACCTTGAAATGGAATAAAACATAGTAACCAACCAGTATAGGAATAATGAGATAAAAAATCCAGCTAAAAATAACATCGTGTTCAAAATCCTGACAACAGAAAGAAACCAATATGTGCCTGGAACTGAAAAGAGATTGTTGATGTTAGGCCCTGGTTCTTTCTCCCTTCCCTATGCACCCAGAAATAAGACTCAGACTCAAAATATATTTACAAATACCTTGTCCATATAGCAAAGCTCTTCTCTAACTAGATATAGCTTAAGATATTCCATTTATTCTAGCCTACATTCTGCCATGTGGCTTGTTACCTGTGCTCAGGAGCCATGTGTCCCTCTCATCACAACTTTCTGGCAAATCTCCCAGCTGGCTCTCTCCCAGAATCCTTTCTCCTCCCAAATGTCCCACCTCCCATTTCCTGTCTAAACCATAGGCCATAGGGATTTTAATTTACAGCTGATGTATCCATACAATACACAAGATATTCTCTCTACAACAGATGGCAAAGAATATTGGAAATCATCCTGGAATCACAGAGAATGGGTAGGGATAGATAGGTAACTGCTAACTCAGCATATCATGCATGTACTTTGCTTAGTCAACCAATTAGGTATGCCTATATTATGTTACCCTGAAAGACATGAAAACAAAGATTCTAAAGTGCAATGACTCATCTAAGCCATAAAACTGGTCAGCAGAAGACCATAGTCATGAAAGGAAGAATTTATCTTTTGAGAGAACAATGCTTCCATCATAGTGATGCCCAGAGTGAGAAACTCAGCAAGGACAACAAGTTATTCCAGAAAGAGCAACCTCATCCAAGTGAGTGTGAAGGAGATGAGAAAGTCAGACCTCAGCCCTCCTCCCTCTACTCCAGTCTTTAAAGAGACTCACTTTCTGCTCTGAATCACATTCGCCCTACATTGGGAATGGCACAGGATCATTTGGCTGCATGAGCTGCATGCCTTTGCCTTCAGAACAATAGTATCCACATGCAAGCCAGGCGGTGGTGGTGCATGCCTTTAATCCCAGCACTTGGGAGGCAGAGGCAGTCAGATTTCTGAGTTCCAGGCCAGCATGGTCTACAAAGTGAGTTCCAGGACAGCCAGGACTATACAGAGAAACCCTGTCTCAGGAAAATAGATAGATAGATAGATAGATAGATAGATAGATAGATAGATAGATAGATAGATAGATAGATAGATAGATAGATAGATAAAAGTATCCACATGCAGGGAGAGAAGAGCCCGCGTAAGTATATTTCAAAAATCTGAGTGGTAACCCATTTTCTGGCATTTTATCCTAAAATGTCAGGCTGGAAATGGAAAACCAAGCAGTATGAAAGCAAGCTTATAGCCAAAGTCAATGTTAGATGAAAACATATGGCATTGAAACTGCCAATGTTTCTGGCAACTGCCACTCTTGTTTGCATGGCATTGATTTGAGCTTATAAACTGGTTAGTGAGCTTATCAACCCTAGTTTCCTCTTCATTTTCACAGAGGGTCCTAATCAATACCTGACTCTAAAATGCTCTCATCAGGAGAACAGTTTGCCATCATTTCCTCCTGTCCTCTAGCTTTGGTATGTGACTTGAGACATATTAGTTATAATTTTTTAAGCATGGGTTTTTAACAGTAAATTGTAAACACACACCAAAAATTTCCATGTGAGATATTATCTTGAATTCATTCTTCCCCAATAAATAAAACACTCTCCAGCTTCTATGTCCACTCACTTTCTGAAAGAGAAACAAAAAGGAATGTCATGGAATCAGAACAGAGGAATTCTTCCTTCTGTGCTTCTGCATAGGGAGAAGCCAGGAAATCCTTACACGTGAATGTCTGAGATTTTCATGTAGGACTGGGAAGAAAGCTCCATTGATAATGTATATATCTTGACATCTCCACTAACAGGGTACACCAAAGGAGAAGCTGGCAGGTTTGGGCTCACTTCAGGGACTGGTATCTGAAGGAGTGCATCCTCACAATTACCTCACCTGTGAGCTTGCCTTGGATAAGAAACATACCTATATTATAAGTTGCATACATGAAAGTCTCTGTATCTAAAAACACCGTGAGACGGAGAAGGCAAAAGTAACCTGGCACTGAAGAGTGAAAACGCACATGTATGGATAATATAATATTTCCCTAGACGAGTGAAGAGAAGCCATTGTGGTGGGTGATCTTGATGATCAACTGAAACAGGCTAACAAAGTCCTAAAATACTAGCAAAACACACCCTGGCATGGATCTATGATGCCATTCCCAAAGGTTACTAGATCCTGAGGGGTTTGACCTAATTTATGAATGAATCCCTCCTGGATAAATGATCTGGTAATGAGAGAAGGAGACCCATATTAGCAGGTGCTTGAGGCTGCATCTCATTCTGGACCTTTCTTGAAGTCTCCTTTTCATTGCTTCCAGACCTCACAGAAATTAACAGCCTCTACCACATACACTATCATCATGAGGGCCTCTACACACAAGGCACCAAGGAGCCATGGACTAAGCCATCTGAAACCATTAGCTGCAATAAACTCTTGCTTTCTGGCACGTAGTTTGGTCACAATAGTGTACAAGTAACAAATATAATATTATTTATGAAAATAAATGAGAACATTCAGTATGTCCACAAATGTCCATTTTCCCATTATTGTACCTAAAACATGGTAGCTTTTTTCCTCTGTCATTTTTAAAGAAGTTTAATTTTATGACATTTAATCAACTGAGTCCAGAATAAAATCCTGAGGCAACTTACCAGGTGATTATATTTTGTGAAGTTAAAAAGGGAGATGATAACTGTTATGTCATTGACTGATATGACTTCTAAACTTTTTAGTTTGAATGTACTTTAAATGTATTTTTTCATTTTTGTTAAGAACGTTCTGGTGATTTGTAGAAAAGAAGAAAGAAAGAGAGAGAGAAGAGAGAGAGAGAGAGAGAGAGAGAGAGAGAGAGAGAGATCCATAATATACATAATATATTGAGATCTGCCGTCAGTGGATCCTGAGTCCTAAATATTTCCACTGGCCTGCTGCTTGGTACCAATCTGAGAGTCCTGCAGTATATATGGTAATCTGATTATGTCAAATACAAAATTAAAAGTTCCAAGGGTAAAGAGAGAGAAAGCAGAAGTGCATTTACTGCCCTTCCAGGTGAACCAAATTCAGTTACCAGCATACATATCAGGTGGCTCACAAACACTTATAACTCCACCTTAAGGAAAGGAAGTCCTATGGGCTCCTCAGGCACCTGAACTCATGTTCACATACTCATAATCATGTACACACACACTTGCACACGTGTGTGTACACAGGCACACAAACACAGTTCTAAATAATAAAAATAAATATTTTTTAAAAAGTTCTTTGGTGGGTTTTTTTTGTACCCACTGTTAGAAACTTAATAAAATCTTGCAAGGTATGACCTAAGATATTAAATCTTCACCTGTGATTTGCTAGGCTAGATTAAAAGCACCATGATGATGTGGGATCCTTGACCCAGAGCTACATCTCAGTGACTGTGGCAGCTCTAGTACCAGCAACATGCCTGGTCCACAGAGGACAGTCAGCGATTTCTGCAGACCTGAATCACTGCAGGGAGAGCATATGGAGGATCAAAGGCTTAATGAGACAGATGGCTCCATAGACAAGGCTGGGAGAGATGCTTCAGACATCCTCTCTAGACTAGGTCTTAAAAGAAAACATAACAAGAGTGGCGCTTACTCGAGCTGCAGGCTGTGTTTGCATAGCCATGACCACAAATCCCCAGTTGTTTCCTGGAAATGATAAGAACATTGACCAAGACAATGAGAGATGAGGAGCCTTTCCCTACTTAAAATCATAGACAGATATGCCTGTGGTTCACATATATGTGCATACATAAAATAATAGGTCTCTAAGAACATGGTTTTGGTATGAGTTTTAGTGGACCCCAAGATGCCACAGGCGTGTTTGGGGAACACTTACAGAAGAAGTCACTCTGGACACTCATTCCCATAGACCTTAGCACAGCCCAGTCTATACCGATATTGTATGGGCAAGTCAAATTTGGGGGTTTTGTAACACTTCTTTAGAAAATGCATATTCTGCTACTAAAAACAATTCTTAATTCCATTTATCCAATCAAATATATATATATATATATATATATATATATATATATATATATATATATTACATACATACATATACACATACACATATAAAAATCTTCACCGGTGATTTGCTAAACTAGTTTAAAAGCACTATGATTATATGAGATCCTCGACCCAGGGCTGTGTCTCCGTGACTGTGGCAACTCTAGTACCAGCATATCGTGTGTGTGTGTGTGTGTGTGTGTGTGTGTGTGTACAGCTCTAACAACCTAAGATATTTTCAGACATTAGTGGCAGAACAAACAAAAGCCAAACAGACAGATAGACTGATTTCTTGTGCAGTAACTTTAAGACACCTCCAACCTAGCAATTCCTGTCAATCTAGGAAACCAGAAAGCTGAAAATTATAATAACACACTGTGTTGCTCATAGCCTGGATGCATGCCATGCGAGGCAGTTGCAAAAGAACTCACATTGGCTTAGTCCTGCATATAAACAAGTAATTCCATTATATTTAGAAAAGATAACTAGATGGATTTAAATGAGGAGAGCTACGCGTCCAGAGCACTGGATGGCTGCTATATCTGTAGTTAACTGTTAAGTGTCAGAAATAGGTCAGAAACAGTTGTGTCCACCCACTAACTCCATTCACTAAGTACGGAGGCAAGACCCACTATTCAGTCTCCTGGGCCTTATGCTCTACTGTCTCTCTGAGGAGCTGGGGTAGTAAATAGGATTCAGCTCTTGAGCGCTCTCTGGATTAACCATGTTAAAAATACTCTGAGTTTGAAAGCAGTATGAGTCGAAAGGAGTCTATGACAATAAGTAACTTTAAACTTTGGACCAGGAGAGAGAAATGGAAGCAGGCCTGAAGTCCTTATTATCCCTGATTTAAAGTATCAAAAGTCCAAATAGAAAGAAGATACAATACAGAAAACTGAAGTCTGAGCTGGAATGTGCTTTTAGTTTAAATCTCAGTATCTTCCAGCCAGGCTCAGGAAGCCAGGTGAAGGAATCTAAGATTCCCAAAGTCATGGAGACGGTAAATTCTTTCAGAGAGCTCCCTGGCCTTAAAGCTCCCTGCTCAAACGAGAAGAGTGTGGGCCTGGCTGGAGGAGAGTTGATTGTGCAGGAAATGGACTTCAGAAAGGAAAATGAAAACAACCTCATTTCACTGCGGCGCCATAGGATGGCTGTGTTTGGGCGCTGCTGACAGGGGCCAGATTCCACATGCTCATTTGGGGAAGCCAGCGAAGCTCACGGAAACACTCTGCCCTGCAATTTAGCCCCAGCTGTTCAAGCTGAGGCTGCTCTTTAAAGTGAAGCAAACTGGGGAAAACGCTGAAGTTCAGCAGTTTCACTCTGTTGGGTCCAAGCTTCCACGGAGTCCCAGCCCACGGATTCCGTTCCATGGGCCAGATGCTCAGGGCCTCCTGAGCCAGTCTTACCGAGAGAGAGCTCTGTCAAATGGCAACGAGACTGTGCATCAAGTCCAAGCCAAAATGAAGCTAGCCGGAGAGGTCGTCAGGCCTTAGTCAGCCTGCCCTGCCAGCATTGAGTCTGGTCTGTGAAGAGCCTTCGGAGGGGTCCCAACGCTTACATCATCAGAATTTTATTTTAAAACCAGCATATGTAGCAGAGGATGGCCTAGTTGGCCATCAGTGGGAGGAGAGGCCCTTGGTATTGCAAAGATCATATGCCCCAGTACAGGGGAATGCCAGGGCCAGGAAGCAGAAGTGGGTGGGTTGGGGAGCAGGGTGGGGGGGTAGGGTTTAGAGGACTTTGGGGATAGCATTTGAAATGTAAATGAAGAAAATATCTAATAAAAATAGACAAAAAAAAAAGGCAAAGTAAACCACTTTTATCATAACGTGGGTGAGTGTTTAACTTGTTGGGTAAGGTTCTTTTGTTTTTGTTTTATGATTTTGTTTGTTTATTTGTTTTTCCCAGGTGTGCACGATTATATAGCTCACTCCAAATACTTTGTCCTGGTGACATTGCTAAAAAACAAGCAAATCCAAGAATAATACAAGCCTGCTTTCTATGTCATCTCTGACCATTATTTTAATGTCATACTCCAAAATCAACCCTTAGATTATATCATTTTCCAGCCATGAAGAGATGCTCTTACGCAGGTAGTTTTTCTTTCTGGTGAGACTTCAATGCCCTTTCGATTGCCACAGCCTCTCAGTAATAGTATATCTGCGAAGGTATTTCTAAAATGCATTCAGTGGCTTTATGCAAATACTTGCCCTTCTCCCCTTCCAAGTCACTTTAGGATTGTTAATTATATCATTTATCCAACATGAGTTTTGCAAAATAAATTAAGAAGTTGACCAGTACGGTTAGCATTACATAGCTCCATCATTTTTATTTTAAGACATTGAGAAACAGGAGAGGAGGCGAGGAGGCATTGCACAGAGTTTCAGAAACCCTTGTCCGTGGAACTAGAGAAAACGCTCCATCAATAAAATGCCTGCCATGAAAACGTGAGGGCCTGAATTCATATCCCCAGATCCCACATAAGGAAGCCAAGTGTTGTCCTCTAACCTAGCACTGAGATGGGAGACAGACAGGTGGAGATCCTTGAAGCTCACTAGCCAGTTAGCCTAGCCAAACGCACGAGCTTCAAGTCCAGCAAGGGAGCCTGTCTCCAAAACTGAAAACGGAGACTGTCACCTGAGATCTCTACACACATGCAGGAACACCCACGGCCTCACTCCTACGCTAAGTGCGCACACCGTACGCACAATACCACACAAAACCATTATAAAACAAGAGAGAAAAATCTGGGTGAGTGTCCACCAAGCAGGCTCAATGGTTCATCAATCATTTAGCAAAAGGGAAAATACAGCTTCTCTACCTTCCCCAAGCCCCGGCATCCGAATGAAACCCTGCTACGCAAGCCTCTTGTGTCCACTTGCTGTCAGTAATTGAAGTGTCTGGAAGATAAAAGGAACCTCACCATGAGATGAAGAAATAATTCCTTTAGAAACATCCATCTTGACAACAACTAAATGTGTGGCCAGTGATTGCAAACACTTAGTGAATCACGAAGCAATGAAAGATCTAATTTTCAAGACTGCTCAGAGAGGACGGGGGAGCGGGGCTTGTCTTCCACAACATGCAAGTCCCGGTGACTCATTTTTCTTCTTACAATTCCCAGGTGACAACGTACTCACAATGGAGGGCTAGATTAAATAAAGATTAACTCCAGTGTCTGGAAAGCCCTGCTTTTGTGGACATTGTAAGCAGCTATTCAAGGAGTGCAAAGACATAAGTAAGCCACTTAGGGCAACAGTTTAGCCCACTGGGCATTGCTACCCTGACACCAAGGTGGTTGAAATCCTCACGAAGGACAACAAGCCTGTGTCACATTATTTTTCCCTGGAGGCAAATACAATGTAGAGAAATTCTGTACAGCAGAAGGAGTGATGTGTGTTTTTGAACAGTGGGTATTATCTGCTGAATCGGGACACTGTCAGGTAATGGTGGGCCTCCCCTCTTCAAGTACCTTTTAACTTTAATAAGACCTCAAATCAGAGAGATGAGAACCACAGAACTGGCTTGAGAGGAGAAAAAAAATAACATTCAACCTTCTGTGCCTTCATTGTTTTAAACTTTTAATTGTAAAATAACTAACACAAGTATGAAAAACACACAAAAATATGCATAGCTTAGTGTGTTGCTGTAAGTGGAACACCCCACAAGCTCTGCCTAAATCAGATCTTCGCCATTCTCCTAGAAAATACTGTTTATATTTCTCACCCATATCTCAAATACCTCATTTCTCCCAAATGGTAGGCTTTTCCAAATTTTATAGTAATAATCACATTTCACAGTTTTATCACATAAATGTGCATTCCTTGACACTATCGTTTAGTATTGTCTATTTTTTAAGTCTGATTTTGTTTCCTTTTCCTTTATTTTGTTATTTGAGGTTACAGGTCCTTGCTATGATGTATGGGATGGCCTTGAATCTGAGACTTTCCTGCCTCCAGCTTCCCAAATGCTAAGATTGTACACATGTACCATAATGCCCAACCTTCTAATCCACAGGGCTATTTGCTTCTCCCTCTTACAATGCTTTTGTTTAAGGACCTTGGTTTTCACCGTCCATATGTTACAGACTGACATGGTACAATTTATTTCATTACTTTGCCCTCAGTATTGGCTACAACCAAACCACTGGATCCAAAGGCTTGGTGAGTTTGGATCTATCTCTTTGCAAAGATGCAAATTGTTGTCAACCAAGCATTCAAAACCACACAATATCTGAATATCTTTCTTTCCATGTTAGCAGTTGATGATGTATTTAAGATACGTAGATCTTGTAGTTCATTTGAAGTTCATAAAATTATAATTTCATTTTATCAATTGTTTTCTGTTCATTAATTAAGCATCTTATTTTTATAAGAAAAAAGCTTCCTCTCATTTCTTTCATGATTTTCAAATTTTGTAATTCATAGTGGAAATATGGGATCAATATTTGATTCTTTTGCTTTATCTATCTCCAAGGTAATGAATTGATTCTACATAATTTAATGATGATAACCAGGCTTTTGAAACTCAGCCATTTCTTGTTATCCATAAGAGATTGTTCCAGGAACATCCTTGGGTACCAAAATCCATGAATAGACAGGTTCTTTATATAAAAATACATAGAATTTTCATATAATCTATACATAGGTTAATTCATTTCTAGGTTATGTGTGATACCTAATACAATATAAATGTCATGTAAATGGGTGTTATAATACATTGTTTATGGAGTTATGACTTTAAAAACCCTTTGTATATATCATACAGACACAGTTTTTAAAATATTTTCGATTCAAAGTTAGTTGAAGATATTGATACAAAATTCTCAGTGGTATTGAGGGATGACAGTAAAATTGGGAATTCATGCATTCAAACTAAATTTATGAATTGGATTCCATTGAAGTTACAAAGAGTTTGAAGTTTAAATTGTACCAATAAACTTTCTATTGAGAAAGCACTTAAATAAATATGACTATATATATATATATATATATATATATATATATATATATATATATTTGACTTTTTGAAACAGGGTTTCTCTATATAGTCCTGGCTGTCCTGGAACTCACTTTGTAGACCAGGCTGGTCTCGAACTCAGAAATCCGCCTGCCTCTGCCTCCCAAGTGCTGGGATTAAAGGCGTGCACCACCACGCCCGGCTTATTCATTATATTTTTAAAAGATACTTAATGTTTATTTCTGAGGTTCTCACTTCATTCTAGAGTTTCAAAATGGTGCTCTGGATTCATTTTCTATATTTTCTGCCCCCTGGTTTCTTTTAGTGGAAACATTATTTCAACATCACTACTCCCTGGCTTTTAGGTGTGTCCTTGGATGCTAGGTAGAGTATTGTTTGTAGGCTTTTCCAGTAAGAAGAGATTAGACATGGGCATATATTTGTCCATGTAAAATATGTCACGAGTCCATCTAATTCCTCCCCTCTTAAAAATAGAACAGATCTTTTATTCTATTCCTTAAATAAAATATCTATGTCTCCTTTCTTCCACACAAAAGTTCTAATGTTGGATGACATATGAACAGAAAAGAAATCACACAGTCACTAAATTATTTTCCTGTAAATTACATGCCCAACTAAGAACAAAGCTATTTCCATCCATGCAATTGATAGAAATAATTTGGAGGCTTTATTTTAATATCCTTGCCTTGATTGTATCCTCATCTTTATGCTTATTACATATATACATTTTAATATGTTGGTTTAAGGAGGCTTCCTTCCTTTTATCCCACATTTAAGGTTTGTTCTCCAAATACCTCCATGCTCAGGGATCACCAAGCATCCTTATGCCCTTCTCTCTCTAAATGTTTTCACTACAGGAGCTTTGTTCTCTAGTAGCTCTCCTCAGGAAAATCTGGGGACTGCACTCTATGGCCTAGGGTGTGTTGCAAATAATCTGTGCCCGTATACTCAAAAGTAATTTTATCTAGTTCCAAAAATCTTTGTGTCATATTTTCTTCCTGTGAGTTCCTTAAATACATTGCTCCATTTTCTTCTGGCATAAAGAACTACCATCAAAAAAGTATGATAAAAATCTAATTATTTTTCCCTTATAACTCACTTCCTGTTTTATTAAGATATGCAAATGAGGATTTTTTTTTCCCCACCGGGATTTACTGGAACGTATCTTGGCATCAGTTGGTCCTGATTGTCACTCTGGGCTGCATGTCTCAATATATATTTCAAAACTATCTGGTTTTCTGTTTCCTCGGGAATTTGTTTTTTAATTTTTACTATTATGATTCTTTTCTGGTCTCTTAGTTACTTCTTCAGAAATTCCAATTATATGTATTCTGGGTCCCTTTTCTGTCAGTTGCTCTTTTGTGCACTCTGCAGAGCATGTGTCAGGGAGCACACATAGAGGTCAGAGGACAGCTTGCAGGAGTCACTTCCCTCCTGCCACCATGTGGGTCTCAGGGATCTAACCCAGGTCATCAGGTTTGGTGACAAGCACCCTGCAGTGATGATAACCTTGATTCCCCATCATCCCTGACATTGGATCCTTGATTCAAACCTTTTCCACAGTTCACTTATTTTGATCCCCAAAACTGCTTGGTTTTCTTCTTTACCTGCTGTGTTTTATGTATATATACCTCTTGTGAGGTATTACTTACTACATTATTCATTCTATACTTACTATAGTTGGATATTTCTTATTTTTTCCTCCTCATTTCTAAATGTTTTTCATATTTATGCACAAATATGTGAATTTGTGCATAGACCCATTTTCCTTTATATTTTCACTTATATTTATATAAAGGATTTTTTATATAATGAGCATTTTCTTATGATGATCTTTTGAAGGGGAGGAAGCAATGGTATACATTTGTAAACAGCTATGCCAAGTAATTTCTAAATAGACAACCCAACTTCACCCTCAGAGAACTCCCCAGCTACAGCACTCTCTATCATCCTGTATCCTCTTGTTCATTCAACACATGTCTACTCAATATCAACCAAATGTGTAGCGATGAGATTCAAATTATTAGGAAAGCTATTCGTAGTTAATAAGATTAATGATTACTAAGATAGACATGACCCATACCATACATGAATATGGAATCAGACAATTAAACAAAGAAGTACAATGAAGACCTGAAGAGCAATCTATTTCTATGGGCCTCAACATTTCTCTTCTACATTATAGATAAGAGACAGAAGAATAGTGACTAAATGGAGGTCACAGTTCAATTCTGGAATCAGGTTTTCTTAAGGTAGTGTGTCAAACTCTCCTCTATATGACCCTAATCCAGGCATCATCCTTCCACTCTTCCTGAACCAGGAATCATTGGTCTAGCACAAGCACTAAAGTAGCAATAAACCTAGAGTTACATTAAGAAGCCCAGCAAAGATGTGATAAAAATTAAACACATTTGCATGTTCCTATTTCAATTATTTGGTATCATCTACCTTATAGACAATAATCAATATGTTCTGATAGCAAAAGTCAAAATTGTCAGAATTACTGGTGCCTCCTCGATTATCCCCATGTCAAACAAACGCAGGTTCATTGGCTTGGATGGCTTGCCTTGGCCACCTAGTACAAATACCTAAAGAAGTAGTCACCTGCAACAAATTGCAAAAAAGGAGAGAGAGAGAGAGAGAGAGAGAGAGAGGATACTGATACTGCTATCTCTGGCAAGATAGTTGGGTACTTGCAAAGAACATGCTTGGAAAATTAATGAGAAATTAAGGAAGGGACATATGGACAGATTTCTCTGAAATGCGGGGGTTGTGAAGATACATGTGCGACCATATAAATGCTCACTAAAACATGCTGCCAAAGGCAGGAGGCATCCTAAGAGGACCATGACCTTCCTTAAAGCACAAACAGAACAGGAGAAGGGATTAACTTTCTTCAGAATGAGAAATTCATAAATATTTTCAGATTCAAAAAGGTGACTTTGGACACACACACACACACACAGAGAGAGAGAGAGAGAGAGAGAGAGAGAGAGAGAGAGAGAGAGAGAAACCTGTGGGAGTGCTTAGCCAAGTTATTTTTAAGAAGTGCTAACACAGTCAATAAGTCACCTTCCCACATGCTGATTTGCCCTAACAGCTAATAAACAAAAATAATGTTATAAACAAAGATGAGGGGAAACTGGGGACACTGGGGACATTGAGAAATATAAGACCTGGATGTGGGGTGTAATTTTTACAAAAACCTAGAGATGAATGCCATAGAACACAAATGCTGGAAGAGGCCACATTCCAAATGTGACTATATTCTGCTTTGATCAGATGGTGTAGCAATCCTTAGCAACTTATATATGTGTTAGTCCCCAACACCTATAGATGTGATACCAGATCTTTTTGTTCCATTGGAAAAGGAGAGAATGAGAGTGGAGGGAAAAAGTAGCATAGTGCAAAGAAACTATCAACCAAAGAAGAAATATTTTGGTTTAACCACCAGTCTTTACTACTAGGAGACAGAAGGGGAGAACTATGAAGATATTTACTTCAAGGGATTCATAGAGGACAGCTTTGTGTGACAGTTGGTTTTCAGCTTAGCAACTTTCATTTCATATAAATAAAATCTCCAATCCATGGGTGTCTTTAACTGTGGTTCACGATCAAATTTGTACTTATTCTCCAACATCAAATCTTCCCAAGTGTTCTGCTAAATTTGTACTAGAGCCTCATGGCACCTTTCTCTGCTTTGTTTGTAGAACAGAAGGATCCCAGTTACAGGACAACAATAAGGCAGAACAAAGTCCCCAAGACTTGTAGGGAGACCAGGCAATATGCTTTACCTGGAGCCTGTAGGAAGGCAAGGTGAACCTGGGAGTCAGGCTTCGCATCCCAGAGCAAGTACTCTCAACAAGATTTAAACAACTGGACTTTAAAGACCATCAAGGTAGCAATCTTATGAGGTAAAACTTAAACAAAGAGAATAGCACTGCCATAAAACCTTGCCTCATACCCACCCCCCAAACCAGCATGCCCTTTATGGTCCAGAATGGTCTCCCAAGGTGGGAGGATGCCAGAGGCAAAGCTTGCCATCTGCCTCCCTGCCCTCATTACCGTTTCCATTCTCACACATTGGCTTGGCCAAGTGCATCCTGCTCAGTCTGCAAGAAGGAGCGCTGCAGAAATGGATAGTATGGCCACAGTTTAATAATACATATATCCTGAAATCCAGCTGAAAGAGAGGGGGGAAAACAGCTAGAAGGTAGATGATATACTAAAAGCAGAAAGATGGGTCTGAAAAGGAAGTTGGAAAAAAGAAAAGTGGAAAAAGGCAGAAGCAGACCAGAAGGTAAATGTAAATGCCTGGAGCTGGTGTGGCAGTTTGGAAGAAAATGACCCCCATGGGCTCATATATTTGAATGTTTGTCCTAGGTTTGTAGAAATGTTTAAGAAGGATTAGGAAATGTGACCTTGTTGGGAGGAGGTGTGTCACTAAGGGAGGACTTTGAGGTTTCAAAAGCTCATGCCATTCTCAGTTGGCTAGGGCTTTCTCTTGCTCTCTATGTCTCTCTATATATAGAGATAGAGATAGAGATAGAGATATAGAGATAGAGATAGAGATAGAGATAGAGATAGATAGAGATAGAGATAGATAGAGATAGATAGAGATAGATAGAGATAGATAGAGATAGATAGAGATAGATAGAGATAGATAGAGATAGATAGAGATAGATAGAGATAGATAGAGATAGATAGAGATAGATAGAGATAGATAGAGAAAGATAGAGATAGATAGATAGATATAGATATATCCCTCTGCTTTTTATCTCTCACTTGTGGATCATATGTACACTCCCATCTACTGCTGCACTTCCAAATCTGACTGCATGTTGCTTTACTCCAAGCCATGATGACCATGGCCCTCCCCCAACTGAAACTGTTGAAGGCCTCTAAATTAAATCCATTTTTTAATATGTTGCCTTGTTCAGAGAGCTTTGTCACTGTAATAGAAAAATAACTAAAACAGCTAGTTTAAGTAGATTAAGTAGAACCCTTTGAGCCACTATACAGCTAGGCAAATTACATTTTCTAATTCTTATAATGGCCTGGGGAATCTGGGGACGTCTTCACAGTATAATGGACAAACCTAAAAGCTCATCACAAAGCAGTTTACTGTGTGCATACTATCCTTTGTAGTTGAGCTTAAACCTACCAGAGTTTGTATACTTTTATGTACTGGAAGAAGAGAGATAACTGTAAGACAAAGCTAAGACAATAAGATGTTCACTGTGCTTGCATGAGTTTATTTTCCAAAGGGATGTGGGAGATTTTCTTGTTTTACTTTTCTGTATATATCCCAATTGTAATGTGTGTGTGTGTGTGTGTGTGCACATGTGCATGTGTGTGTATGTGTGTGTATCCAGAAAGTTTTGCTTTTCTGTGTCCTTTAGTACTTCATCCACCAGATGAAAACTTGCCATGAGAATTGCTCACATCAATTCTGAAGTTTAAAAACAGTAACACGGGCAACAACTAGAAGACCACCTCTTCGTACTTGATTTTCATTCCCACCCAAATCCTCTCACAATTCCAGTCACAAGGATGAAAATAAATGAAGCAGAGCTTCAGACTGACAAAGCAACAGTGAAAAATTTAAAAAGTTTGGTGTCACTGCTAATTGGTTATCCATCATTAGAAACCTAGCTTTTGGATTCTGTGTAGTCACAGAGGGCCCTTTAAAGATTGACTCATGAGCTGTCCACTCATTGATGGTCCAGGTATTCATCAAATTCCTTAGTAATTTAATGTGGGCTCCACATACCTGCGGCAGCTCAAGTGGAAAATGAATTCAGATTAGCCTATAAAGAGGAAATGATATCCTGCCTACAATGAAAATATGTGTTCTTTGGGGCTTGATTCATATAGATTTGCCTTATTGTTTCCAAGAAGTTAAAAGGAAGGTCTGTCATCACTGGGGGATTGACAGCCCACTTGCTCCTAGGACAGTGCAGAATTCCAGTGTCCACTGACAATCACTGCTGAAGCCTCAAAATGACTTTAGAATATGATAGCTTATGTATACAGAAAAACACAGCATAAGCAAGCACACAGGTTAAAACAGAACTAAAGCTAGGCAGAGGAAGTTAAGGTGTGTGGCCCAGATGCAATAATAAGTACAATAACAGGGAATCTGGATAAATCCATTAAGACGGTAATTATTTAAGTGGACTTTTAGCTGAGTCTACACACTCCCATTCCACTTTGAGACAGCAGGGGGTATATAAGGACACTAGCAATGTCATCTGACTGTCAACCTGTCAAGGGTACAGACAAATAGTCACCATGAGAAAATCAATAGCAATAGGAAAAAGACATTCTTGTACATTTCTGATGGATAGCACAGACTGTGTGTAGTACATTGAAGCATCTAACTTAGATGGTGAAGCCCGATGCGGTCCTTGGTTTTCAAGTCTTGGTGGGGAGAGCTGCAGGGCTGAAGCATTTAAAGTTCCAAACACTTGATAGCCACGACTTCTTTACACTGAAGGCTCAGTCCGCAGGTTGGTCCCTGAAACTCTGACTATGGTCACTCTAAGGAATAAGCAAAAGGATCATCAAATACACCATATCTAAACACCATAGCTGGAAAAGCGGCTCTTAGCCATCTTTCCCTAAAACATATAATACTAATAGAAAGCAGTCCCTTTGCTTGCAGTGCACGTGGAGATGCTCCACTGAAGCGAACTGACTCTGTTTCCTGTTACCAACACACAGAAACTGGAACACTGGAGTAGTTGTGGCTTTATCAAACTTCCAAGTTTTCCAAGCCTTTGGGAAACCCACTGCTAAGTGAGGTTCTTTCCTTCAGTGGATTCCTCTTTAGGAGTTTGGGGTTTTTTTGTTTGTTTGTTTGGTTTGGTTTTGGTTTTTGGTTTTTTGGGTTTTTTTTTTGGGGGGTGCCCCCAAGAGGTAAGTTGGACTTTTATGGATAAGAAGTGATGACTTTAACACCAAAATTGTACTTTATATGGGGCTGAGAAAAAGTCTTCAATGAACAGCTTCCCTGCTTTGGCCTGGGATATTGTTAGTTAGTTAGTTAGTTAGTTAGTTAGTTAGTTAGTTAGTTAGTTAGTTAGATTTTGTTCCTTTGTTTGGAGGGAGGGAGGGAGGGAGGGAGGGATTTTGTTTTCTTTCATTTTGTTTTGGGTGGGGTTGCTTGGGTTTTTTGTTTTGTTTTGTTTTGTTTCAGTATCTTCCCCCGTCACCAGAGCATTCTAATAAAACGCTATTCTACCCAAATTTCTCTCGGCCGGGCCCTTGGCCCTATGCAGTAAGCATGGCCTCCAGATGGGAATCGCTGCTGTCACTAGAGGCAAACCAGCAGGCAGTCCAGGGACAGAGTTTGGAACCACAAGGGCAGGCATAGCCTAACATCAGCTCTGATTCAGGGTGACTTTGGACAAACAAGCAATCCCACTCTAGTTAAGCCCTTCAGTTGTAATATGCCAACGATATTCTCTTCCTTACTGGGCAGTCAGGGAATCAAATAAAACCATGAATATAAAAGTACTTTGAAAAATGTTCACTCATAAAAATCACAGAATTTTAGAAGGACCTGAGGGACCACTTAGTGCAGTCCCTTATTACACAGATGAGGAAACAGTCCCCAAGCGCTTAAATGACTTGAACAAAGTCAAACAGACACAGAGCTGTTGTATGAGTCAGACTACAATGATCGCAGACTAATGAAGCTCCTGTGTGCATGCAAATGCCATACTCACTGATTTTTCATCCTCACCACAAAAAGGAAAATTTACTTTCTATAGAAATGAAGAAGAGCCAGTCTGAAATACATAATATATGACATTGCCCTTATATGTTTAAACATGATAAAATATTTTTTTGTTTTTATGGCCATATGATAGGGGATAAGTAAGTAAGCAAGTAAATAAATAAATAAATAAATAAATAAATAAATAAATGACTAAGAATTATCCACAATGCACCTCTGAGGAAAAATATTCATGTTAACATAATGGTAGACAAACATTTGTCTTTAGATGATAGGCTGCATACTGTTTGCAGCCTCCTCTTGGAATAAAAGGAATTTAAAATGCCATTCTTTATAGTGTAACCAAGTAGCATCTCTCATACGTGTTTATAATGAGAAATGTAAAAAAGTCATAGGGCATTTAGCTTCATGAAAAAAAGGAAAACTTGAAAAAATAAATTGACCTAGCCTCCAGGGAGCAAAATACACACAGAGACAATACATACATTTCAGGTTCAAGCATGAAAAAGTTGAAACATGGATTAGTGGTTTCTCTGTTGAGTTGAAGGCTGCAGTCAAATTGTCCTCCTTATTCCATGACAAGTTAATATCTTCCTAAGATCTTACTAAAAAGTAAAATAAAATAAAATAAAATAAAAGGAGTTCCTAAGAGAAATTGCCTTCTCTCCTGTTCACCATGTTCACCATACATTCACACAGTCATTGAGTCCACACTTGCTAGCCTGAACAACAAAATTGAGAGTTTGTGATGAATTATTTATCCTTCTCTCTCTTTCCCTCCACCCATCTTCTGAGGTAAAGTCCAGTTTTGCGGGACACATATTATATGTTAATAATAGTCCTGTGACCCAGAATTTTCACTGCTTGTGAGACCTTCCCATCAACGTAAGGATCAACTCCACCTTAAATCCCTTTTTGCCTATAGCCCAATCTCTACCGTGTGATTCAAATGTGGCCACATACTACCACTTACAGTCTTTAATTCTGAAAAGCTAAAGTTGGAAATTCCAAGCAAATCTATCAGACTCCAGCCTGCGGAAATAGCTCTAATTTTCAGATACAACCCCACTAGAAAACCCAACCCCATTCACTTTATCTTCCCTCTACTCAGGCACGCCAAGGAAACTCGATAGGTTCTAAGTTATTCTCCTGTTCTTATCTGTACCCTAATCTCCAGAGGAATTTGTAAAAACCTTGAACTGGAGAATTTTGTAAGATCGCATCCTCCTGTCCAGACCAACCATCCTGCGATTTCGTCCCGTTTTTTATAAGAAAGGTCAATTTTCATCAACCACGGGCAGAGCTGGTAGAGAGGAGCAGAGTTCACAATTGCCATCTCTGAAAGCATTCCACAAAAATAGCACCTTTTCAGCGAGGATTTTACGATAATTGGTTGGCAGGACATTTGAAAGAACTTGACAAAGGGCCATTATAAAAATCTTTATGAAGATAAGGCTGCAGGATGCATGAGAAGGGCTCTGAAAGGTGGGTGCTTGCTTTGTGCTGCCTCCTGCCTTCTCCAGCCTCCTGTACAAATCTGAGAACTCCTCACTGGCCCAGCTCTCCCTTCCTCAACTCTGTGTCTGTACCCGCTTGGCATGTTTCTCTAAAACTGGCAGTTGACAGTAAACTATTCAAAATTCAAAAATTAAAGTGAAATATGAATTTCTAAGAATTATTTTAAAAAGAGCTATGAAGTAAAATGTTTTTTTTTTTTTAGTGTGGGAAAATGATTTCCAAATTTTGGATTTCTGAATTTGATATACAATGACACCTACATATAGCAGATGTTTAACTATTTAAATTCCTTACATCCTTGGGTTACCACCCAAGAGTCCATGTCATTTATATGTGTATTCAACCATCATAGTGGTTAATGTAGGTCTTGCCTTGATACCTCTGGCAATGAAAATACAGTATAAATGACAAATAGACTGTATCCCATATGCCTGGAATACTGCACCATGGCCAACCCTAGATACTTTAACTATACTCAGCCCAAATATGCTCTTCATTAATCTGACCACATGTCAGCCACATTCCTATAATATGAACTCCCTAGACAAGGCACAGAAGCATGCTGTCTAAAACACTGAACACTGCAATAGAGGTAAAAGCCCTGCAGTGGACTGAGAGAATGCCCCAGCTTGAACGACACCTCCACTTCAACTTCTGCAAACTTGTCTGTTTCCATTACTTGAATAAGAGAAACTCAGGGTATCTTCGTCCTTGTTTGGCTAACTTGCCTGATGTTGGTCTGACATTTCATGTCCTAAATAAGTTGTAGATTTGATTTCATGTCATACAATATACTATACTTCGTATTCTGGAAGGTTCATAGTCAATTATGTATTTATGGCCTGATAATTTTATCTAAATAATCTTGGTGGATGCATATTAAAATGTGGTATATAACATGTTCATTATTTTTTCGTGCTTAATTTAAATGGAGTATAGATGGGCCACTATTACTTTCTCTTTATTTTTGTGCAATTTATTTTACCACTAAATGCTCAATAAACTTTATTAATTAACTGCATATGAATTACAGGCATCCCAGCAGAAAGTAATCAATAATACTGATAGTGTGAGATGCTCTGAAAAACTTGAAATTAGCCTCTAAATAAACAGCAAATGTTTAGTAATAAATTTTCAAAGGAAAATAGGACAAACACCCAGGAACTCCTGTCTTCAAAGAAAATGCCTATTTATTTTCAACCGAACAGTTCTAAATTGAGATTGTTTGCTATCTTTTTACTGATCACTAACATTAACCAACTGGTCCTCATTACAATCTAATTCCTCTAAGCCTCCCAGAGGCTTTGACAAGACCTAAAGACAATGGGCCAACAATTCAACCTTTTAATAAATAGGCTAAAATGTCTTCACAAAGGTTTATGACAGCCTCAGCTTCTTACACTGCATATATATATATATATATATATATATATATATATATATATATATATATATATTCTTCTGTCTGTCTTCAGCTCCAGTTTTATAAAATTAACAACATAAAGAGTTCAGATAGAAGAAAGTCTGTAGAAAGATTACAGAAACTCAGGAAATTAGTGTCCTTAGGGGAGCCATTATAGAAGCCTAAATTGAGAATATCTCAGAACAGACAGGAAGCGTCTGTAAATTATATGCCAACTATATGCAGATATGCGTGATCTGGCCGTAGGGAGAGTTCTCGATGAGGCCTCATCACCTGATGCTTCTCTGGTTTCTCATTTCACAGTATTTAGCTACTAATATCCTTTCACAGACGTGTAAAATACAGTGACCTTTTAAACCAGATTTTAGTTAAAGCCTGGCATACTTTAAGCACCATGATTAGGAAAATCCAAGAGAATCAGTGTAGCCCCAGACATTCATATTGGAAAAAAAAAATTGCTCTAAGAGTGGTAGAATTCTTCAGGAGTTACACCCAAATAATATTAAACTTCTGAAGTAAAATTCAGTTGCATAAGAAATATGCAACATTCTTTACATTTTTCTCTCATTTGTATTAATCATCCTCAAAACAGCCCAGGAGTTGGAGAAAGCTATACATTAATTAGGAGATGCTAGCAGTGCTAAGAAACATTAGGGCAGTGGTGGCAGGTCTGATAGTTAGCATTGAAGGTCATGCTCTCATCAAGTCCGATAAATCCAGACCCTCCACCACTCTTCTGCATCAGCTCCCACAACAGGGGCTAAGGGAAGCAAGCCAATAGAGTAGAAGTAAATTCACTACATAGAGTGTCTCCTAAGCTGGCTATAAGACCAAGACTCTCTCCTACCTTTCTTCTTTATGAGAAATGTGGGTAATCGTGGGAGAAATCAGATAAAAGGGGTTGTCCCTACCTTGACTTCCTTCTCACTATATTAAAGAAATTAGGAATATGCAAATTCCTACTGCCCCTGGAATCTTTATCTAATTGTGAAGCTAAAGCAAAACAGACCCATGAGTAGATCAGAAGCTCAGCAAACGTTGTCAATACCTTTATTCCCTCAGTCACAGATGTCTTACATTTTATTTTTCTATTCATAAAATTCATAATTAAAATTGCAAAAAGCAGCCTAATCTACCCCCTCGTTTTAGTGCCTCCATACATCACTGCTCCTGCTGACCTAAGAAAAAGAACTCGTCTTCCCCATATCAATTGATATACCAAGCCACTGATTGGTGAGCATCCACTTTGTATATGGATTAGCAATGCATTTAATATATCAACTCCGTTAGCTGCTTAATGCCATTTTCAAGATTATAAAACATATTCAAAAGCCCATTCTACCAACTTCCTGACAATGCCACGGTCCAGGTCTTGATTTCCTCCAACTCATTAATTCTTTTGTGTTTTTTTAAATACTTTTCAAGGCACTCAGGAAAATCAGAGAGAGTCATGAAAGGCTAAGAGCTCAAAAAAATCCTCTTTCCACTATGTCAGGTTTGTCACAGGTCATTTCATTACAAATGGCATGAGTGAACTGAAGCAACTCCCCCCCCCCAAAAAAAAACCTAAAATTCCCCCAAACATGTTATGGACAATCCATTGAAAACGCCCTGTCCAGTGGATTCAAGACTTTAAAATGTAGGGGAGGGGAGGGGAGCCTCTTCCAGGCCCCGTCTCCAGTTTTCTTAATAGCTTTCCAAGGATGTTGTAAACCCCATGAGAGTCACATTGTGTGACATGAAGCCAGCTATTGCTAAGTGAGGTCTGGGGAATAATTAGAAAGAAGGTATTTTGACTTTTAAATATTCTACTGTCTTTAAGTGGTTTAAATAATTTCTCCATGTTACTGCCACCAGGGAGAGCAGGGTATCAGCCAAAGAATGGATGTTGTTGCTAACAGCCAACAGCTGGGAAGGGACTGTGACAATACCCCCTGCTTTCCAGTACTTTCCTGATATCTTGTGCTATACTGTCTCAGGCACCTAGCAGAATAACAAGGGAAATGAAAGCTCATCTATCTGCTTGTCCAGAGCTCAGCAGGCATGCCCTGGATAAGCATCCCTGCTGGACCTCAGCTGAGTTGGATCAGGACCTAATAGGAAGCCTTTCAGGGTTGAGAGGCCTTTTATGGTAATTAATCCTCCAGGAGATACAATCCCCAGTATCACCTATGTATAAAGGAACAAGTGGGGAGTTCCACCATTCTAAACCTTCGCAAAAATCATACTCAGGAAAGGCTATAGAAAATTTTCCAAAGGAATGTTGTGCTACTGCAATGATACACAACCATCCTCTGGACAGTTTCATTGGCTTTTACTCAGTGGTCACCATCAAATGAGATGGAGATTGCAACAGAAAGCTTTCTGACCTAGGGCAGCCTTTTCAAGATGTGTCTTTTGCTGTTGTCCTTTCTGTCAGAAATGTCATCATTCAGATTAAAAGCTCTACCATTCCCGCCTCCCTCAGTTTCAGTATCTGGATGTTGGTATCCATGTCTTCTTCTCTTCCACATAGGATGTCTTATGCTACCAGATTAGTTCACGGAAGTACACTCTGATCATTTAACACCCTCACTCTTACACACACACACACACACACACACACACACACACACACACAAATTCAATGACTAGCTATAAAGCCAACCTTAACTCATATGAACCCCTGTCTACATATGGCCCCAGCCCGAGGCACAGTACATTTACTACATGAATTTTCAGGAGAGTAAATGACTTCCAGGTTAACTGCCAAGGGTAAGAAAAGAAAACCACAGGTCTCCCATTTCTACTACTCCACTAAACTCTCTGACAACCAGAAAATTAAAGCTAAAGTCACTCAAAAATAAAGCACACATGTCAGAAAAATTAGTTACTGGTTTTCATCCTCACAAGTGCCAATGATTAAAAAGTTGGAAAGGGTTTAAGAAACGGCCCTCTCAGTATGGGAAAACACCTATGCGTCATTGCGGGGGGGGGGGGGGGCAGAGGTCTCCGAAACAATAAAGAGTATTGCCAACACCCTTGGTTACATAACTACATGGTAATAGCCTGTTGCTGAAGACAATACATATTTTAGTTGTAAGAAATAGTTCTCTGACTAGGAAACTCCATCCCCATCCATAGCTCTCAGAGTGCCAGAAGGTTGATATGCAGAGTGCTGACGGCAAAAGGACACCAATGCGCACACTCAGCGTTGCATCCTACTTGCTATAGCACTAACCTAACTATAACTAACCTAACCTGCCAGGCAAGATGTGTCCGACTAGCACAATGTGACTTGACTATTATCGAATTGTTTCAAATTGTATTTGAGGCCTGTTCAACAGCAGGAAATGTCATACCTGGCATTGTCACCTTGGTCAAAATCCCATGGCTGGGAAGGTCATAGGCCTTAGGGCAGAAGCTATGTTGTTATTTGGCTAAATGATCATGTTGCCAAATTCCCTTCTATTTATGTTTATTCCCATTGACCTGAGATGCTCTTGCCATTAAGTCAGAGATGTTCCTTCTTACAGTAAGCTGTAGCCAATGCAGCGATACATGGCTGGTCAGGGTGCTAAGAAGACATTGAGTGCTTAGTCCTAAATTGGACATATTGATCAATATACCCCACCCCTACCAAAGCTCAGGGAACATCGTGCAAAAGGAGACCAAAACATCCAGAGGAAAGGAAAATATTCTGTTAACTGCTATCTTGTAGACAAGGCCTAGTTGTCAATCTTGTGAACTTAAAGCAGTGGGTACCAACACAAGACCTGCATAAGAACAAGTCAGTAGACATGCCTACAGTAGATAGAGTAGAGGATCTCCAGGCCCCCGGCTCCAGGAGGAAGGGCACACAACATATGTTAGAAGAGGCAAGTGCTAGGAAGAGCTCTGTACAGGGGGAACTGGGGAAGTTGGGAAGGAGAAATATAGGGCATATATTTCATATTTCATTGTGTACATGTATGAAAATCTCAAATAAGTAAAAAATGGCTTCTCACAGATTTGTGGCATAAGATCAGATATTATTTACAATAAATTATGCACAGCGCATTAATATGTGTGTGTAGTATATGAGTCTGTAGGGTTTTTTTTTTTTTTAAAGAAAGCAAAACCGAAGGTTGAGGAGAATTGAGTGGTAACGCCTTCACTTTCACAATCAGGATAACATGGCCACAGTCTAAGCCTTCATTCCTCCATTCTTTTCATTCACTTTTTTTTTTTTTGCCACCCACTTCTTTACATCCTTACGGTAGTTAAAGCTATTCTTTCTCAAGTAGTTAAACAAAAGAAAGAAAGAAAAGATGGCAAGTGAAAATGGGATTTCGCACACCATCCTGACTCTCTTTCTGATCATGTCATTTAACAAGAAGATGGAGAACTAGAACCTGATTATTTCAAGAGCAAGTGGGCGGCCTTCCCTCTACCAATATCCTCTCCAGCCACCCTGTCCTTGATGTAGTTTTCCAGTGTTCTGTGCAAACTCTACCTACCACAATTTAAGCAAATCTAGTACTCTACCATCAGTGAAAGTCATTTCTTTTTAGTACATAACCTGTAACCATTCTAGACACAGGAGTTAAACAGGAAAAAAAAAAAAAACCAAAGTTATAGAAATGTAATGAGCTAATACACATGCTAAGGGATAGTTTAGTCCCCTCAAAGTCTTGAGAGATGTTACTAATTCACCTAATTCACAGAGAAATTAAATAGCCTGCCCTATTCCTAAATAATTCTACCAGTGATAGACAGCTAATCATTGGAAAGGTTGAGATGTAAACTCATTTATATCAGCTATAAGACTCGTTTTATTTAACTTTTTGTTTTCCTTCATTCCAGAAGACAAAAAAAAAAAAAAAAAAAAAAAACCTAGCATATAAGACCGATTCAGAATAGTGTTAACTTATTTCTCCTAGCTTGCTAGGTATCTGGAGAGATGAGCATGAGATGTCCAAAAGTTGATGTAAGATTTGAAAGTAAAACTTCTTGCTGGCTCCGAACCTTCCTGTTGACCATATCCTATAACTAATAAGATAGACTTGATTCAGGAAAATTCTAAATAAAATGTCAGGCAACAGGGAATCGATTTTGTTCACAGGGTTTAATACATAAATTATATAGCATTGGAGGATTTCAATTTCATTATCTAGTAGTGAAATCTAGCACAAAACAATGAGTAGGTAGACGTGGAAAAATAAGAAGAGTGCCTCTTTCTTCGTATCTTTTTAGAAGTTCATGGGGGAGAATGGGTAAGAACAAGAGGGGCATAAGGGGCTTGCACATCAGAAAGGGATGAAAAAAATGATTTAATGTCATAAACTCAAAATGTAAAAATAATTTTTAAAACAATAATTATAAAAATTTAATCTGAGATTAAATGATAGAATAGCACTCTTAATATTAGTGAATCCAATGTTTGCTAAGATGCTTTTGTATATAAAGATGCTTTTGTTTTTCTCATCTGAAAACAGCTAAAAGAAGGTCTTGATATGAATATAAGAAATGTGACAAACTGAACTGTGTGACGGAAAATGACACACATTCACAGGTCATCTCTGCATAGCTCAGTCTGGTTAAGCACTTACATTTAAAGCACTTCATAGCTGCTCTCCTTCACAAGGAACAGTCAGTAGATTTAATTCATGAGCCCATTCATGCAACATGTGTTTTTTTACAAATCTGGCCATCCATTGTTTTCTGTACACCCTTACAGGCACACAGACTTCCTCATTGGAGCTGATACTGACTTCCTGTCTTTATTCTTTCTGCCTCCCTTCCACTCCATTTCTGCTTCTGCCTCTACAAACTTAATTTCTTTCTGTATACAAAAATCCCAGTGGTCAAGTTTAATAGACCAAGAGCAAAACTGACGTTATTAACAGGAAAAAAAAATCAGTGCATGCATTTGCATTGATGTTTCTAGAAGTAAACGGCAGGAGAGAGCACAATTACACATTTTCCCAAATTAAACTGAAAACGCAGTTCAACGTTTCAAAACTCTGGCACTCAGAGTTGTTTTCTCTGTTGATGAAACTGTAATTATACTATTGGGCAATTTAATTAATTTTGTGTTTTATTACAGAAGTTCATGATTCTGCCTAAACAGAGTTAAATTCATGGAATATAAATCAGTTTGTCATATCTCCAGGGAATTTTGTGAGCGGTGTTTGCCTTTAATTTATAAAATCTAGAAAAGCCTCCATGTGATAAAATTAATCACCCTTCTCTCATATCTCTTCATCTAGAAGTGGGGTAAAAATGCATAATTGTATGTCCTCATTAACTACTTTGCCTGCAAAATAGTAAAGTTCTTAGATAAGCATTAATTTATTATTTATTAGACCACAGAGACATCACAGAATGTTCATTATACTCTTTCATTTTGAAAAAAATCTTAGAAAAATCATGAGCAAAGTAGTATATGAAATCGGTGATGTGGTAGAGGGATTATTTTATATTATTATAGGTTTATAAGTACAACAGTCAACTTATAAATTCAGTTTTTTAAAAGGAATATGCTACTACAAAAAAATTAATAATATGCTGTTTGTTTATTCTTAATCTTACCCACAAATTCCATTTTCAGTCTTTTCTGTCATACAACACTGTTCTTCTTAATAAAGATTATATAGCCTGCTAAATTTGCTGTTTTATTTATAAGTCCTATCCAAATTATTGTGGCACATCTCCCTTCTTTTTGCCTCTATGTCTGTCTGTCTGTCTGTGCTTTTCCNCCCCCCCCCCACATCCTTTGGCCTCCCCCCCTCTCTCTGTCTGTCTCTCTAATTCCTTCACTAATTATGGGGGTTTTTTCCAGCAATGCTATTGAATACTAAACATGTTACACCATGTTATAGACTAGCTGATATTAAATCCCTCCAGTATAGCTAACTATATAATCATGAATTGATCATTAATTCATCATTGCTTAAATAACTTTCCTAAGAAAAATATGAGAGACTAGTCTTATAGCATCTTTGCTCATCATTTCAAATCAGCTAACTAGAATATTACGTAGGAAAGGGACAGACTGGATGCAATCTCTTTAGACCTCAATTAAATTAGCAACACTATTTTATTTTTGTAAGCCAGCAGATTTTCATAATTTTTAGGATATTCTAATTCTGGAGCTAGAAAAATTGCTCATCAGTCAAGAACATGTATTTCTCTTGATGATGACCAGACTTTGCATCCCAGCACCAAGATTAAGTGGTTCACCTCTACTTAAAATTCTAGCTCCAGTGGCTCTAAAACCCTCTTCTGGCCTCCATAGGCACTGCATTCATGGGCACAAAAACACACACAGAAATACACATATACATATAATTAAAGATAAAATATTAAAAGACATGCTAAATTTGAAATAAACAAGTCCAAATGATCAAATAAGAAAAGGAGTTAAGCCAGGCAGTGGTGGTGCATGCCTTTGATCCTAGCACTGGGATGCAGAGGCAGGTAAATCTCTCATTTCAAGGCTAGCCTGAACTACAGTATGAGTTCCAGGACAACTAGGGTTATACAAAGAAACCATACCTCGGGAAGAAGAAGAAGAAAAGAAGAAGAAGAAGAAGAAGAAGAAGAAGAAGAAGAAGAAGAAGAAGAAGAAGAAGAAGAAGAAGAAGAAGAAGAAGAAGAAGAAGGAGG
>NC_034591.1:30341351-30357495 GCF_900095145.1 Mus pahari | reverse complement strand
AAGAAGAAGAAGAAGAAGAAGAAGAAGAAGAAGAAGAAGAAGAAGAAGAAGAAGAAGAAGAAGAAGAAGAAGAAGAAGAAGAAGAAGGAAGAGGAGGAGGAGGAGGAGGAGGAGGAGGAGGAGAAAAGGGAGCTGAATGAAAACAGTTTAGTATGACATTAAGAACTGCTCTAACAACCCGACTTAACTATTTAACACTAATCAAGAAGTGAATCACTAGTCTAGGCAATCTTTTGCTTTTAAAGGAATTGGTCAAGGAGATATTGTCTTATTTTTATAGATATGGAAAAAATCTTTAATTAGCTAATTGGCAACCAAAAATGGCAGAGATGTCTGCCTTTGCCTGGCAGAAACCTATACACAGAGGAAAATGATATACCTCCAACTTATGCCATCATTCTGAGGAGCAAGAAATGAATGCGCAAACAGTCTTTGTGGCATTCACAGGGAGCTCCCTTGGAGATGTTCTGCAGCGATGCACTTATGAGCAATGAAGAGAACGTATGCCAAGAGCTATGAGACCAAATGGGCCAATGAAAAGGGCGTACCTGCCTTCTGAGGCTCCTTTCAAGTGTTCTTGAAAAAAAAAAAAAAAAACTAGGCAAGAATTAGGGCAATGAAAAGCATCTTTCCAGTGGGAGAGAAAAAAAATGATGTGTGACTAACTCTCAGTTTTTCAGCTGTGTTTAGAATATGGGCCTCTGGGCTAAACTGTTTCCTGCGCTATGACTTCTTGCTGCTTAATGCCAATGCTTGCTCCATCAGTATAGGAACACTGATCTAACTGATATATAAGAGGCACACTTCGTCTCTATGTGAGACCGTGAGTAGGCTGTTTCTCTAGTTTTCTAAGAAGCTGTCAAGCTGCCTAAGAAACATAAACCACACAGAACACAGAAATAGACACCCTTCTGTTTCTAGCTTGGACTCTGAAGCAAGTGTGGTACCTCTGGGCTTACCTCCTAGATCTATTTTTCCCCATTTATATCAGGTACATATTGTGGTGCATCCCCAAGACCACCAGGCATGCATGAAGTGGGAAAACCAAGATGGAATTCCTCTTTTATTGCTAGAGATTCCGAAACACCTCTTACGAACCAATTCGAAAATAAAGAATCCATTGTTCCTTCGGAGTGTGAATGTCCACCTTGAACAAAAATATTAAGTTGAACGTTATAAACATAAGAGAGTCTCTGATATGAGAGCCATGCTTGGATGTGTACATAGACTAAAATCTAATGTGGTTGGAGAACTGAAAAGCTCACCTAGAAAGAAGTCTGGGGAGCAGGGTGTAAAGGGGAAGTCAGAAACCCTCGGCAGATGAGCCTACTGAACGATAAACCAAAATCAAAATGCTTCTACCAACCTCCATCCTACCAAGTAAGTAGGTATAAAAAGGCACCGTGTCTCAAACTACATGTCTCGTACAATCAGAAATGTATTTCTTCCTGGATTTAATTTAATATGGCTTTATAGATTTGCATGTATGATTTTGTGGTTAATAGAAAAATCAACTGCTTTTGTTTTCCTCCAGTTTTTTTTGGTCTAAAATCAAATAGACCAGAAAAAAGTTATGCTTCCAGGCCTGTCAAATTCCTTCTCCACCATGATTCACTGGTCCCTGGTATGTCATGTCTGGCCTGGACGAGAAGCAGATGTCATTCCAATAAGACCTCTGTTTCCTTGAACCTGCAACTCCATTCATCATTTTTGTCAGATGCTGAGCACACACAGTCACTTGGACCAGACTCAAGGACCTACAGTCACTGTGAATTCTAAAGGGAAGGGAGGATGGCTTTGTGAGATTCCTTAGAATCAAGAAATGCTGATACATAATTACAACATTCATCCAAAGATGTACACCTTAGTTGGCTGCTACCTGGATGGTCCAGAATTGTTACTTCCTTTACAAGCAGCTCATTTTAGAGTAAGATGACTCTTACACTCTTGTAACAGACAAGCAGTAAAACAGTATAAAACCCTGCTTCCATTAACTTCTCTCACTAGCAGGTGGAAGTCAAGGACTTGAGTGCTGTGTCCCTCACACATAACCCAGGTAAGCTATAACTTATGCCTCCACTTCTCCACATATACAATCACCTATAAATACTCAATCACCTCCCTTCCACTGCAGAGCTAAGATTATCTCGAGAGAAAAAAAAATGACCAATGTGCACCACTCCAGAGAACTGTCCCTTTTGTTTAAGAGTTGGCAAATAAATGATTGGCAAAGAAATAGGCCCTGAGACATATGGAAAGGAGCCCTGCCATCTCATACTTTTCATAAGTGGAAATCACACCATTGAACATTGTAACAACCACTCAATATTTTGTGGGTTAGTAGCAGCTTCCAGCAGCATCTGAAATTGAGCATTGGCCCAAACCTTTTTGGAAGAAGTAACAAAATGTGGACACTGATAGGCAGCAGGCAATTTCTTCCCAACGAACGTGAGCTCACAGATTGCTTGGAAATGTTAATGCTACAATCTAGAACACTGCTTTATTCTAACCCTCTCTGCAGTGCCACTTTCTCTAGATGGCAATGGCAACCCAGGCTGTAGAGCTGTGCAGATGGTGTGTAGAAAGTGGGAGATCTGCACTCATTGTGAGCTAAAAATGGCCTGGCTGGGAGACAAAGCTTTACCTTTTCCCTTCTTCTGCTAAATCCCTAACAGCCTTAATCTCCGTGAAAAGCTCGTTCCCTATTTCAGTGACACCACAAAGGACAATAGGACCAGATATTACTCATAAAGACACAATACGTGGGACATCAATCACCTTCCTGCATAGAATACTATGCCAACTGATTAAAAGTCATTGGGTTACTATTTTAAAATGGCTACAAACTGATCTTTGATTTAAGCCTATTTGTTTCTTATAGCACAGTTCTGCAAGCACTGCACTCGTTCCTTTTATTTGCATTTAGTTCTAGGAGAATGAATTATATTAATTATATAGTTCATAAAATAATTTGTTGATTTATATGAGTTGTATAGGAAATAATCAAACAGGATCCACTTCAAGGTTACCTCTGACAATATTGCACAAATACCCAGCTTCTCTGGCCCATGACTCATTCTAAGAATGTATAACTGCCCAAATGATGAAGTCAGTAACCAAGAGTGCTAGGCACAGTTACAGTTCTTTGCCTGTCTCCATTCACTGTTTCTGAAGCACAGCTTACTATGGGTGCTCCATATAATACAGCAACTCCTAGGAGAGATGGGTGCCAGCCATAGAAACCACCAAGAACACGGGATGCCAAAAAGCTTAAATCTTGCCCATTTGGATGTGAAGTTGCAACGTTAGGGTGCCAATAAACACAGATATTAGTAAACAGTTTGCTCATCTTTCTTACCTTCCCTATGTCCCAGAATCCCATTCTAAAGTCACTGTTCTCTTTTTAAGGAGAACTTTTGTACCAATTAATATGTTTTAATACATCATAGGCATAGGAAGAGAGAGAAGGACCAACCATCAAACTCATGCTTCCGAGGGTCTTCACATTTTTGCTGGATAGTCTTACATCAACTTGACACAAGCTAGATAGAGTTATTTGGAAGGAGAGAACCTCAGTTGAGAAAATGCCTCCAAATGACCCAGCTGTAAGGTATTTTCTTAATTAGTAGTTGATGGGGGAAGGACCCAGTTGGTGGTACCCTGGGCTGGTCTGGTCGTTCTGGATTCTATAAAAAAGCTAAGCAAGCCCTGGGGAGCCAGTCAGTAAGCAGCACCTCATCCTGGACTCTGCATCACCTCCTGCTTCCAGATTTCAGTTCTGCTTGAGTTCCTGTCTTGACTTGCTCCAGTGATGGATTATGATCTGGAAGTGTAAGCGAAATAAACTTTTTCTTCCCTGAGTTGCTGTTTGGTCATGGTGTTTCATAAACCCTATAGTAACCCTAACTAAGACATTCTTTAGCTGTGAGTGGCCCCAATTCTGTGATTGCACTAGTCATTACAAGATAAGGACCAAAATGAACTACGAACATGAAAGGGCTGTAAAGTTATGTAGAAAAACATGTCACATGTGCACTGAAGACTTTTCTGCTTGTTATAGTGGTTATAATCCTCCTAAACTCTAAATGCCTAAGACACAGAAAATTTTCTATCAGTTCATCCATATCCCAAAGATAACCAGAAATCTTCCAAATGTCGAAGACACTATTCTTGTTTGCTCACTTGCTTGCTTGCATATTTTGAGACAGGTTCTCATTGTATTGTCCTTGCTGGTCCAGAACTTTCTATGTAAACCAAGGGATAGCCTCAAACTCACAGAACTCTGCCTGTCAGTCTCTGCCTTCAGAGTATCATCTTTCAAAAGGGACACACTATTCTAACTTTTTCTTTTAGAATTAATTTTAACAAATGTTTTAAAAGCATAATGCCTGCGTGATGTAGCAAAAGAGCTGCTCATTTTTGGAATTTGATGGTGCCAATATTTTAATAGTCCTCACAACAATTGAAAAATTACACCATTCAGATAATTTTCAGTTAAGGGAACTTAATAAAGAAAATAATTTAAAATTTCTTAAAGCAAATAGTTCTTTATGAATCCTCATAAAACCCTACTTGCCCATAGTTTACTTCACAAAAGCAACCCTATCACAATATGCAATGGTTGGGATGCATAGTCATACTGGAAACCAAAGCACTGATGTGTTTTCACAAAATTTTTACTTGTTATGAAATTGCTTGAGGTTTCCTTTAGCTGCTGTTGTTTGTTTTGTTTGTTTGCCTTTCTTCTGCTAATTAAAATTTCAGAACGCTTTTCAGACGTTGACTACTAAAAGGTAGGAGTTCATGTCAACTGTTTAGCTGACTGAAAAGAGTAATGGCGCTCTAACCATAGTTTCTAAATACAGAAAATGCAGTCTAAATACTGGGCCTGCCCCTCCCTTTCTCTCCCTCTGTTGTCTCTACCTTGTTCTTTCCCTCACATCTCCTAATTCAATAATAAAGCATCTTTGAAGAGAAATGAGATGCTTTCCATCTTTGAGTCCATTTTGATTAAAAAAAAAAAATCTGGTGAGTTACATTAGATGTGTTCTTGCCAGAAGTCTGCACAAATCAGAAGCCTAGGGTACAATTACCAACAAGATATCTCCAAAGAAGCCAAGTAGGCAACACATTCCTTTCCTGAACTTAAGGAACCGTTTTCTGTCCTGATGCTTCCTACCAAGAAAGGGCAATCCAGTTAATTTTTTTGAAATATCATTTTAAAAACAGGAGAACTTGTAAAGAGATTCTACCATCAGTCCCCATAACCGGGACATCCTGCTCCCAAATCTTCAGAATGCTTTGCCATGAATCGATTGTCAGAAGAAATGTTGAAGAAATCAAGAGATAGCTACATGATACCAACTACTAAGTTACAATGTGTACAAATAAGTCATTAAGTCAGCACAACACATTCACATTCTTAATGTTAAGGCCTTCAGGAACCCTAAAGGGAAATATGTCAATATGCTGGAAAGACTAGAAATGACACACACCTATAATGCTGGTGTTCCAGAGACTGAGGCAGAAGGATACAGGCTGAAGGCTACCCTGGTCTAGTGAGTTTTCAGCATAGCTAGTGCTACATAGCAAGATGCTATCTATTAAGAAAGAAAGAAAGAAAGAAAGAAAGAAAGAAAGAAAGAAAGAAAGAAAGAAAGAAAGAAAGAAAGAAAGAAAGAAAGAAAGGTACACTGTGAAATTAAAGGAAAACTATCTCTTTGAAATATATAATAAATATTGATAAAAATGAGAAGAGAACTAATATTCAATAGGGCTACAGGTGTAGCTGTTTACCAGGAGTTTCATCAGTAATAATTTATTAACAGAAAGACTATGACAAAAAGCTATATAGCACTGTCACCTACAAATCTGGGATTCAGAAAAGCAACTGTGATGATGGACACGCAGCATTCTAAGGACAGGAAGATCAAAATCTGGGGGATAAAAATGAGCCTTTGATTCTACCTTGAGTTCTTCCATGGCTAACATAAAGAATTTTGGACTTATATCTAAACATACAAACACACACACACACACACACACACACACACTTTCATTTCTAAATAGACTCTTCTGAGTCACCACTTTGCAAAGCAAAATTCTTGAGTGTTTCAAAGATTCTTTATAAAGGGAAGGTTATTATCAAAACAGTGTCCTGGTTAGAATGAGCATTTTTCTCTGTATCTCTTTTCTGAAAAAGTACTGACAAAGATTATTTTCTGAGTCCTACATTCATTTCCATAAACTATTACATCCTCCAACATCAGTGAGTGGCCAATCACTCAGTCTTCTCATACTGTCCTTTCCCATAACTAACTGTAGTACTCAATTCTCATTTAAAAATTTACAAAAATTTTTTTGTTGTTGTTTTGGTTTTTCGAGACAGGGTTCCTCTGTGTAGCTCTGGCTGTCCTGGAACTCACTCTGTAGACCAGACAGGCCTCGAACTCAGAAATTCACCTGCCTCCGCCTCTCAAGTGCTGGGATTAAAGGCATGCGCCGCCACCACCACGCCTGGCTAAAAATTTACAAGATTTTTAAAGAGACTGGTGTGGGCTGTTTTCCAAGAGGAATGCCATAGTGGTAGATTCTGAGCAAGTTCCTTAGGACCCTGAAGCCCAGTGCAGAAGGATGCACTTGAATGTGAATACTCATTTTACCTGCAGAACATTCTTCTGTTGTCACAATCATTTCCTAAAATCTCAGTATCCACCTGTCTCAGCTGTGCATGTGAACGTTGTATCATTTATATTTAAGTTCATATATTTTATCATACAAATCAGAACACTTTGGTCACTAAAGAATCCTCACACATCTACTCAGAGTGAAACAATGCTATTCACAGTAAAAGAATAATGACCTAGAAGCTTTTGGAAAAGAGGTGATCTCAAATCATTGTTCAATAAGCAAAATAAGCTCTCAAAGACAGACAGAAAACTTGCTCATTCCCCCAAATTAGCTGTGTAGCTCAAGGTCAGTAAGGGAAAGAAATTCCTCCTGATGCTGATAAAACCATCTGTGCTTCAGAAATGGCTGACAGGTGCCTCCAGAAGAAACAATCAAATGTCATTAACAATCAAAATCATGACAATTAAATACAAGGATGTATCAGGGTCTTATTATCCAAATTGCAAGGAAAAGAATTCAAACCCCTTCTTCTCTCAAAGAATGCAGCAGTTAATTTACTTTCCAAGTACATTGGCTGCTGCTAAGGATTCTGAACCTTATTTTCTGGAGAATAATACACAGGAAAAAAAAACACAGATGATAACTGGAAATGGAAAGATCACACACACACACACACACACACACACACACACACACACACTTTCAAGAGCATATTCTCTTATTTGCAGATTTCCATCCAGGCCATTTTAATGACTAAGGAAATGTATTCTGGGAAGGTTTGGCATTTTTAAAAGTTCAGAGTTGAGAGCACACATTCTATAAAAAAGTCTACAATGAAGTGCTAAAGCATTTATTTCTGATTTCTTATTTCACAAACTAGGAACTAGGCATGAAAATATAGGGCCATAAAATGCTTAAAAAGTAGATTACTAGAAACTAATAGAACATATTAGTATCCATTGAGCCAATGATGGCTCAAATGGCATTTTGAATTCTTGCAGAGAATATGAACATGACCTTCATGGGTACCATTTACAGAAAGCAATTTTATTTACATTTTTAAATCCACATAAAGGTGAAAGATGATACTGCTACAAAATGGAACATTTAATTTTTTGCCCCAAGGCACAAGTAAGCTCTCCCAAGGTCAAATGTAACACAAGACTGAAATGAAACAGACTCTTTCCCATCATCTCCTGCCAAAGAATTTCCACATTGGCCAGGAAAATCTTGAATCTACTTTTATTCTTAGTAAATAGAAAGAGTCCTAGACTCTATATAAACCTCATAATTCTATAAAATATTTTGTGGGAGTTTTGCTACCTTCATTTAAAACCACACAAACAGAATGTAATGAAAATACCTGTACTGAAATAAACCATCTGGGACTCTTCTTTACTATTACATATTTTAAAAGCTAAGCAGATGTATTATTTTAAATCTCTTGGTTTATATCTGTCTGCAGAAATTGGTAGAATGCTGTGGATTTCCATCCCTGTGTGTGATAAGTCTGTTACCAGACAAAACCCTTTAAAATAAACAGCCCAGGAAAGCACAAGGTTCTGAGTCAGACATGGGGTATCCCCTCATAAGCAAACCACTCCTCTTCCCCCCACTTCTACCTGCGCAAATACAGCAAGGAAATCAAAAAAGCATGTGTGTCATTTGTTAAGACAGATACAGATGCCATGGATCATTTTCAACTCCACCACAGACAACTGTGACCCAGTGCCCTGATCTAACTCATTGCTTTACCCTGAGACTCAATGATCATTTTTCATATTGTACAGGCCAATAGATGCAGACTTCCTAAAAATCTTATGCCTCTCACACACTCATCAGAAGCTAAAGACAAGTATCAGTGCCAATCTTATGTTGATAGACTATCCCCAGTTAATGAGAAGCCACATCTAATAAAACTATTGAACTACAGGAGTAACACCTGAAATTATACACATACACCAGTTACTTGGGCAAGATCTTCCTGAAGGAAGGCTAAAGAAAATGTGTTTTCTATTTTCATTAGACTCATATTCCAGACACACAATGGTATGTGTATATATAAATGAACATGGACATATAAAGATCAATACCCAAACAGACATAATATAATATGGTAACTAGAAGCTTTGACTCAAATATCAGACCACCTGAGATGAAATTTTGTTGTCTTTCACCAATTATACCTTCAATGTTTCATTTATTTCCTCATATATAAAATGATGAACTATGAAGATTGCCAAGATGGATATAAGAATATGGTGATATTAATGATAGTAATATGATCTAGCTAGTATCATCTCATAGCATTTTTAAGAGATTATGTAGGCCAGTGGTAGGGTACTTGCCCAGCATGTACAAGGACATGGTTCTAGTGACAAAGGAAAATGAAACATTTTATCTCTTGGCAATTATTTCTACAGCCTCCCTACTGTCTTGTAAATCTAAGACATACAATAAGTGTTTATACTAAAAGCTAAAGGGAAAGAAAAATCTCCTCTTGGACCCAGTCCAATGCCTGTGAAAGATGTATGTAGTAACTAATAGAAGTTTGGGGCAGCATGTGATAAGGACAGTGAGGCCCTCCATCTAATTAATGTGTGCACGTGTTTAGGAAGTTCACCAATGCCTTTCACTTATGCCTTTCACAAAATCACTCAGGCGGTCACCTAAAATGAATTTCAAAGGTGAGACTCCACCTGGACATAGACACTGGAATCTTAAAACCCACTAAGCTTTTAGTTTTTATTGCAACTCTACACAAATTTTAAAAGAATTTCAAGCATTAAAAACTAAACTAAAAGCTGCCAGTGATCACAAATTAACTGCCCCAAAATTATACCTCAGCCTCAGCTCTTAGTATTTGTGACTGATTGAAAAATCACAAGATTCCTTCTCAGGATTAAGCAGACTGTTCATTGACCCTGCCTGTGATCTCTTCCATTTCCATAAACATCTAACCAATAGAAATAAAATGGATTTTCTTCTCCTCCTTTTAGTCACAATGTATACTATCAGCACTAAATACATTTAAGTTTTGGAAAGCAATGGGTGACTATATAGCAATCAACTACTAGAAAATCTAAACAAAGCAAAAGGTAGCCATAAATTAACCCTTGTGTGTCATCATTCCAGGGACTCTGCAGTCACTACCTGGAAGGCTGTCCCAGAAACCTTTCTTTGTTAAGAGTAGCAATGTCTTTACTCATTCAGCACCATCGTTGTGCTCTACCCATCCTTCTAAGCTCCTTATCACACTAACTCAGTGACTCCCCAACAATAACTCTGTTGTGCAAGAGGAGTTTATTAGTCACATATTACAAATAAAGAAGTTGAGGGAGGATCTGAAAAGTGAGATTTTCTTGAGGATATAGAATTCAAGGAGAAAAAAAGGCATTATCTTCCTCTCATGTCACAAACACACACACACACACACACACACACACACACTCACAAGGCTTTCTGAATTTTTCATCCTTTAAAAATTGCAAGAAAGGAGCTGAAGAAGAGAAGGGATCCTGGTATGGCCAAACTCAGTCCTATTTTCTCCCTCTTGTGGGAGTCATGATTCACTGGAAAGAGTTAAAAGTTATCCAGTTTCTCCTTTCCAAGATTCCATTTCACCACAAAACCCTTATTGGTAACCATTCAGCAGTTACATGGTTTGGTGTCTTTTGAGGGAATACCATTCATCTTAAGAGAGGTGGGTTCATCTTTAACCCACCCACCCCAACTCTTTTCACCATTTTCTCATGAAAAAAAAAAAAATGGTGTTGAAGCCATCTCTCATGCTTCATGCCCTCACATGATTCAATCCTTCTGTGAAGGATTTCACTTAAGAATCCAAGGTGGGATTCAGTGTCTAAAGCCAAATCATTTCCTTTTCATGCTTCTCCTTTATGTTTTCTTTTTGTGCTCCTCTCTACAGAACAGTTTTTCAGGAGCTACAGATAGAAAAGTGAGCATTCAGCTCATTGGATGCTAACAGCAGCTCTGTGGGACTTTGGTAATGGCTAGAAACTGTGCTGGCCTGTTTGGTAAAGCTCTTCTCAACTCTGCCTTGTTAAGCTAAAAGAAATAAGGCTGAAAACCTAAATGGGGTGCTCATCACTCAACTAAATATTTCGTGTGAAAAGGATAAAACCTGTGCTGTTCTTCAAGTTCTTCAGTAGCAATTGCATCTCACATCAAGACTGAAGAAATAGTAGTCAGTACAAGCTATGAATAACTTCTCCTCATACACGGTAGCTTGCATTTTTCCTCTGCACTTAATTCTGGAAAACAATAAATAACACCACCGTGATACAAGAGATTATCCACAAATTGAGGATTTGACTAAGAGTATTTCACAATTTGAGGTGCAGAGGTCATGTCCCACCCTATTATAAACCCAGCTGCCTAACAGTAAATTACACTAGTATGCCAATAAGCTTGAAAATTAAATTTGGATTAATAGTGACATTTTCACTAAAATTTCTTAAGCTGGAAGTGGAATAGACTTCGTTTGAGTGCAGCTCATACGTTTTAGAGCTTCCCATTAAATCCTGGGCAACATCCGCCATCAAGCCACCTGTTAGTTAAGTCGGGATATTTTGTAATTAATTTAGAGAACCTGATGCAGTGAACAGTTCTGCCAGGGATACAAAAATGATTCTAGCTAACAAGAGAGAGGAATGGAGAAGAAAACAGTGTCAAAATGTCCCCATGGCCTTGGCCAAGCATAGTTCTCAGCGATTCCTCCCTCAGTGAAAATTCAGAAGGAAGAACAAAAGAAGGTCACACATGGGGGCTTATGGCACTTCATAAATGTCTACAAAGCAAGTCATGGGACACTTGAGGAAAAGTAGCTTTATGTTTGTTTGAAGGAAGAAAAGAACGAGGAGCAGAAATTTTTCCAAATATTGCCTGAATAACAAAAGATTTCTTTTAGAAAAAAAAAACTGCATTTAGAAAATGTTTTACGAAGTTTGGTGCTGAAACAAAAAACATCTGACCATCTATTTGCTTATTCAAACAATACACATAAAAAATCAACAGGCACAATTTCCATAAATATGCTATTGAAAATTATACAAAAGAGTAAAATGCAGTTTGAGGTTTTGTTTTTTTTCTCATCTATGACCTCCTATGACCTGTGGATTTCTTTCTAATCTGGAAAGACAGTAGATCTGTCCTAAAAATTTTTATTATGTCCTTAGATGTTACCTTGAAACCTTAACAATCAGTTTCAAAATGAGTCAAGTCCATAAAAGAAGGGACATCCTTATGATTAGCACATCAGTGCACAAAAACGGACAATAAAATTTCCATCACATTGTCGAACTCACTCAAAACAATCAGATATTTTGCTGAACCGTTTACGACTATCGATCGCACAGCAAACTTGACTTTATAATCTTCCTCTTTTAAACAGGTGCAATATTTTACAAGGGCTTCACAAGTAGGAGGCTGTGAATGTAAAGCAGTCCATTAATTTTATATAAGCTATTTTATATACCTGCGGGTCTCTAATAATACCCAGCTACAAGGTTACACAGAGAGGAATCGTCTTCCAAAGTTCAACTGCAGTATACATACTTGACTGACTTGGCAGTCATCACTCTGGTGGTTTCTCTCAGCCAACAGCATCTTCATGCTATAGATGAAACTACTGACAGGTATTAAAGAAAACATGCTGAAAAACGCAACCTGAACATTTAAAGACAAGAACTTATGAGGGGAAAAAATTGTCCCACATGAACTTTGTCAAAGAAGTAGACACACACACACACACACACACACACAAACCTACCTAGTTCTGGTATGTCCCATGTACATGTCTGTGTTTACTCTGTAAAGGAAAGGAATCTTCAAGACCAAGAAAACTCCTCTGAGTTTTTCTACCAAAAGTTTCCTGACAATCACCTCTTGGACAGGGAACTCGGCACCTCTGCATTTTAGCCTGTGACTGTCCATTATATTAAATTCAGCCAATTTGCCGGGCGAACCATCTCTGTGCTGTCTCTGTGTGGCCCTGTTAATGTCTGTGAGTTTGTGCCTTGTATGAGAGGCAGAAGAGTGTAGGGCCCAGGGCCAGCTCACTCCTTCTATTCAGCTGCCTACATCAGCTGTCTACTCACTCCAGTAAGTACAAAGCTGGCTGGCTGTTCATGCAACTTAGTGCATGCTAGTAAATGTATTTCTCACGTTTGTGAGACCTCTCTGTAAAGAGGCATGACTATGGGGTCTGGTGTCACAGTGATGCTTCCTCTAGTCTTGAGTAAAAATAAATTAAAAGGGCACTTCTGCTCATATCAAAGCACGCTTATTACTTCCATATAAGCACTTCTTTAATGTTCCTTCTCAGCATGCTACATAAATATAAATAAAAAAGGCTCTCCACTGGATGTATGCCTCATATATCTCACAGAGTTTAATTATAAAGCCTCTAAAAATGAAGGTGGTGAGAGGAAATGGTACCAGTATGTCATACAGCCCTGGTGTAGTGTTGACTGGCTGTCTCTAAGAGCAAGGAAATAAAAACACCTAGAATGCCATGTACACCGTGAATGGTTGCGCTTCAAGGAAAGCAAGGTTGAATGGAAGCGATCAGATATTTTTAGTCTAATGCCTGGAAGTCTACAGTTTGGGTTTTTTTTTTGGGGGGGGTTGTTGTTATTGTTGTTGTTGTTGATGATGATGATGATGTTGATGATGATGATGATGATGATGACGACGTCCACAATGATGATCTTGTTCTTTCTCGTTATAGGTATAACAATTTTACTGTAACAAAGGAAGAGTTAGGTTTTCTTAAGTCCACGCGTGTTATCTGTGCAATCGTTGGGACCTGATATATAAAGACCAGGACTCACAAACAAACACGTACGCTTCAGTTAACCAAAGAAACTAAAAAGTTTCAGGGAACTGTCGTGTGCCAATAAAAGTTTCATCCTGAAGCCACTCACAGGGACTGTGCCAAGGAGGTAAGGCTAGAGAAAGAAAAAGAAACCGAGCAACACTTTCAGTCCAGTGGGCAAGACCCTGGGCAGTTCACTGGGTGGGGTTGGGCCCTTTCCTAGTTGGGTCTTGGAGAATTATGGAAGACTGGCCTACAGGCAAAAGGACAGAATTTCACAGAGAGGGTGCTAGTTGCAAACTGCCTATCTCAAAACCTTGCAGACATTGCGCTGAAATCTTCCCTTTCTTTCTTTTCTTTCTCTAGATCTCATCTTTCTGCAAGCTAACTTCTCCTGCAGGTTATGGTGCGCTGCCTGCTGGATCTCTGCTCCTTTACTACTGCCGGGAATTTAAGAATCTGCTGTCTTGAAAGGATTGACTCAGCCAAGGCAAAAGAATCAGACAACTTCCAAGCAACCTTAGCCTTTGACACAGACAACCCCTAGCGCCAGCACCCGGTACTATTCAGTTTATTTCTGGATTGTGTCAGCTGTGTGGCCGCTGTTGAGCAGGGACTGCGCTGCGAACACTTTAAGTGACTGCAGTGTCAGCTCTAGAGTGCACAGAGAAGTCTGTGGAGAGTATGAGAGTGTAAAAGGGGGGGCTACTTGTGTGGGGATGCGAAGTGGGGGTTTTTTGGGGGGGGAATCGGATTATTGTTATTGTTTGTTAAATATAAAGGAACTCCCCTGCCGCATCCCGAGTCTAATGATGATAGATTCCACGCTGCATCAGGCCTCACGCTGGCGTACCTAACCACGAAAAATAATGAGGCTATATCCCCATTCGTCTGCATTAAAGGCGAGCCAGGCACTTTCGATACCAAATATATCGATTCCCTTGCCCAGGCAGTGGTTTGTCCTGCTCTCCGTGAATAATTACTATCCTTTAGAAATTCATAATAATTAGGACTCTTCTGCGCCCCTCCCCCACTTTCTCCCACCTCAGAGCTCAACATTTTAAAGGCGCATGATCCAGCACGGCGTTTGTATAGTTCAAGTCACTTCTCAGTGAGAGTGATGGGGCATATATAGCTTTGCCCAAGTGATTTTTTTTTTCCTGAGAACAGAAAGACAGTTTCCCTCTCGGTGCCTCAGTTTCCCCGTTTGTGTCTTACGCATTCCCACATTCCTAAAGAGTCTTCTATCTGCACGTTACGTGATACATGTTTCTGATTGGGAGAAAAATAGGCTTAATAAACAGAAAAAGTGAGAGAAAGGAGGATTCTCGGGCCCCGCCCCCGCCCCTAATAAACTGATAATCACGTGACGCCCCAACCCTAGATGGAGTCCGAGGAGGAGGTTGTAAATCAGAGGTTCTGACCACAGAACACACACATTGGGGACCTAGCGACTGGAGCTTGGTGTTTCTAGATGATTGGCAGGGGAAAGTGGGATCTTAAAATCGTACCAGGGTGGTTAGAGCGGTCCGCAGACAGCGAGCATCCTAACTCGACTTTAAGGACTGCGGGAAGGCCCTGCGCCCCAGGCGGGGCGGAGCTTGGGGTGCTGGCCGTGGTGCTGAAGATCTCTCTCCAGGCCTCAGTCACTCGGCAGATTCCGGTCCCAGTCCACTTCAGCGCTTCTCCACGGAGGACCGCCGCTGACCAGCCTGCATCTCCAGGAGTACTGAAGGTCGGTGAAGGAGACCAAAAGTTCCCCAGAAGCCCTGTTTTGGTGCGATGGCATGGGGTTCAAAGGCAAGAGCATTGCAACCTTATTTTTATAAAAACCTGCTGGGATTTCTCCTGATCACAGGACAAAAAGTAGACAATGAAATGCGTGAGTGAGAAGGATTTGGGTCGGAAACCTTCCCAGCCTGGACGTTGCAGCTTTGGGTCGAGGAGTGAGTTGCAGAGTGAAGACTACTACGTCGAAGAATGTTTCTTACAAAGATGACTGAAACGGTTTTCCAAATCAATGGGGGGAGGGGATCTAGGACTTGGCATCTGGTGTGTGAGGTGAGAGTGGTCCCTCTATCTGGATCAGGGTACTTGGCCTTGGTTCGAGCCCTTGGCAGCTGCCCGGCTTCTATGAGGGCGCCGGGGTAATGTGGGTGAGGCCGGGCTGGTGGCAGGTTCTCAGGGACGCGCGTAGCCCCTCGGCGGCCAGTTTCTAAGGAAACACTTGGCTCTTCCAAGCAACAATTTGTCACATTGTGGGAGAAAGAAACAGTACAAGAAAAGCCTCCCGGTTCTCCATTCTCATGCAGATGAGGCGATGCGCTCCGCCTGGGCCTGTGAATCCCCACCCCCCACTTCACTCCCATCCCATTTCCGGCTTGAGCCAGTAAAATACCCTCATTCATTTAAAGGAAGGGTGAGCTAAGCTTTTCTAGTGCTTGGCTTGAGGGGCTCATGCTGCCCTCTCGCTACTCCAGGGACCCCTCTCAGCTAGCAGTTTAATCGCCCGGCCCGCAACTCCTAGACTCCTGGAATTCCACCCTCCTGATGAGATGGCAGGGGGTGGGGTTCTACGATAAAGGGCAGCCCAACCCAAAAAGGAACTCCCTCTGTATATCCCCCAAATACACACACACACACACACACACACACACACACACACACACACACACA
>NC_034591.1:30328183-30340436 GCF_900095145.1 Mus pahari | reverse complement strand
GAAAGAAGGAAGGAAGGAAGGAAGGAAGGAATGGAAGGAAGACGCACTTTCTAGCCTGGTGTTTGAAAATGAAAACCCGGCAAACTTGCGGAGCTTGTACTGACTGGCCTGCTGTAAGAGCAGAGGAAAGGAAGGCATGCATATTACTGCTCCTTCCTCAGATTCCCCTTTGACTCTTTGACACCAACACTGGGGGATTTCACTGGCTGGCTGTTAGGATCTCCGGAACTCCAGCCTAAAGGCGGCAAGCACTTCAGTACTCCAGGACTGGGAGAACAGGAAGCAGGCATCTCTTTGCCAGGATGTGGACCTTTCTCCTTTGATGCTCCCAACTCCATTCCCCACCCCTTATAAAATCAAAGAAACCCAGGACAGAGAATTGCTTATTTGAAAAAGCAATATCCATATGCTTTCATCCCTCAAATGCCCTTTTGAAAATATTGTCGACGTCGGTTATTACCAGGACAATGCTGTCAATTTCTGTAGTCTGCAGAAAATCTTCCCTAGGATAGAAAAGTAGGACATTGGGCACCTATCTCAAAAAAAAATCAACCAATTTCCCTTCCACCGGATATATTTTTCACCCAGACAACACTTTCATTAAAGGGAAAATAGCCATCAACAATTTAAAGCCAAATAGAAATCAGCCTCACACAAAAGAAGACACAAATTTAATAGGTTTCTGGGGAAGTACCCGGAACAGAGTTGGTAAATTTCTGGTTTCCTCTCCCTCCTGCTCCCAATGGGTAAGGCAGTATCGTGGGAGCTCACACTAGAAGGTCCAAGGCCATAATAATACTCCTGTAAATGGGACAAAAGGGTGAACTGCCCAAGTGCTTCTCACACCTCCTAGAGCTGCTTTCCTGGCTAAGGTAGGGTTGAGCCTTTTGGGAAAGAACCTGGAGGGAGAAAAGGCCCTCTCCCTCTCCTGAAGAGGCCCAGAATGCACACTGGGACTGACAATACCCCATGATGAGCTGCTGAGGCACAAGGTTCTCAAACTATCTGAGCTTAATCCTGTATCTGGACCTGTGCTCTGGGACACAAAAGGGAGGAAATTCGGCCTAAGGTTGAGACTGGGTAGCTATCTTTATCTACTATGAGAAATAATTTCCAACTGATTAAAGCTTTCAGTGAGCAGCTAGCTTAGTCTCTAAAGGGCAGGAATTATACAGACCTGGTCTGAGTGCCTGCTCTCCTGTTTTCCTTTGGCCTTCCTAGTCCCTAACTGCCATCTTCATGGTGAATTAAATTCACCTGATGTTTTACCTGCTAACAATTGGGCAGTAGAGGCAGGAGCTAAAACACTGTGTCCAAAGGTTTGGAAGAGATTTTCAATTATTGCCTATTTTGACTAAGAAAACAACCAAGTTATTAGCTATTGTAACTCCTAACAAAACTGAAGGTACCTCTCCATTAGGATAGTGCTGTGAATGTTCCAATGACTGCGCTAACATTATCTATCCTTTATTAGACTCCCTGGACTCTATTTCTGAGTAACTTTCCTTGTGTGCTCTGGAGTGCCATCACATCCACTTCACTCTTTGAGATGTCACATTCTCTCCTGGGAGAACCTCCCTCCCTTTTCCCTGGTGTGGTCTTCAGCTTATAAATCCAGTCTCTAACCCTTATTCCCCATTAAAAGCAAACAAACAAACAAGAAACCATATTTGTCCACTTTACCTAGTGTGCACTTTAATTTGACTTAACTGCTATAGTCTCTTTATCTCATTATCTCATATTTAAAATATCTTGGAATCAGTCCAGAGAATAAAGAAAGGAGACTAAAGACTGTAGGACTTTAATAAAGATAACAAGTCATACCAAAGATTTCCTCCTGCTGTTCAGATGTTTAAATCTGAAATACACAACATTTAGTAAACAACAGTTTTCCTTACATTTATTTATACGGGATGGTTTCCTGCCTTGTTTGTTGCTTGTTTGTTTGTTTGTTTGTTTGTTTTTATGGTTAGAGTTTGCCCAGTGGTGAAACTTGAGAATTCAAGATAGTGGTTTTCAGATGTTATACCTGCAGACATGTTTGTTTTCAGATTCCCCTTGCAACAGGAGAGAGAGTGTGTGCTTCTAGTAGGAAACAAGATCGACCCATCTTTCAATAAACACACAGTAAATTAAAACCCTCAACTTAAGACAGACATTCAGAAACCTTTGGGCCAAGAAACACACTTTGTGAGCCTTTACCCCCATGCTGGCTGTGGGGTATACCGAGCTCTGGTCTGCCAAACAGAGGTTTGTCCCTTTGGCTCTCAGAATTCGGAAACACTTAAATTCATGTTCGATAAGCAGTAACATAAAATATCTCTGTATAGGATATCTCTAAACAAGACTTGCTCAACATGTGGGAATTACTCCTTGGGAATTGTGGCTGGGATCCCCTACCCATAAAGGAAGGGTGCACTGGAAACATTAGCTAGGAAGCAAGCCACAGAGTGATCCAGTCATTTAACTGATGGGGTAATTCACAAAAGCAAAGACTTACTTATTAACTCTTCCCTGGCTCATGATAGCTCAAGGAAAAAATAATAATAAAATAATGGCTTTTGTTTTGGTTTAATTTGGGGTTTTTGTTTGGTTCGGTTTTGGGTTTTCTGCCACCTTGCCTTCTTGAGGTTTAACTTGAAGCTGCAGTAGCTAACCTGTATGCATCTGTCTGTAGCAGGATTTTGCAAAGGGCTGAAAAGTCCCGGGATTCAGTCACAAATGAATGCTTGGTTCTCTTGCTGTATGTAGCTGGTGCTTGATGAAACTCACAAAAAAGAAACTCTGTGTGTGTGTGTGTGTGTGTGTGTGTGTTTTCTTCTGATCATTGCTACAGAGTTTTAATCAAGACTCCCTACTTCTTCATTTGCCTAAAACCACCCTAACATTAAGTGCCCAATTCATCCTTTGAAACCCATTTTTATGGTAAAAGTCAGCTTCCTCTTCCAGGAAAACAGCCTGGAATTTTCCTGGCAAATAGCTATGGGGTTGCAATCCCTGAAAGACCATCTTGGGCCACAGCCACCAGTCTTTTGTTTTTGTGGTGTGTGTGGTTTCTAATCCCCGACACACAAAACAACTTTAGATTGGAGAGAAAAGAATGGACTTCTAAATCGCCTTCTCTTTTTTATTGTCCACATTTCGTATTGTTTTGAGTGAAATTGGAAAAATTGTCTCCTTTCTCTGTATTGCCAAAAGGCATTCAGGTAATGAAGTCTGTAACTAAACGGTAATTGAATCAGCATAATTTGCACACTGAATGGTTTTCAAATGCTCCCAGTTTACAATTAAAGGAGAATTAATGCGCTTGTTGTTGAGAATGCCGGCGCATTAGAATAAATCCAGCACTGTTGTTGTAATGAGTGGAAAACGGTTTAACTGCCAACAAACACATTTAAAATTTAACACAACGTATTGATTTCACTTCTGCTTTTGATAGATTATTTTCCAGACTATCGAAATACTCGCTTCAAGCAATAAACTGCACCACAGCTGAGAGCCCTGGCCTTGGGTGTGTGAGCACAGCCCAAGGACATAAGATGTCCAGAGGTTCAAATCGTAAGGTGTGCGGGGAGAAGAGGGGCACGGTTGTTGTGCTGATCAAGGGAATCAAAGGGGTGCCTCCTCTAAGACTTTCACTTTTTCACTTTTCACTCCCTCCCACCTTACCCAATTAAAAAAAAAAAAAGCCTTTGTTTTCTTTGATGGAACTTTCTGCCCTCCAACTCCGGGTCTTCAATGTCAGTGGGCTTACGGGACACAGGTGAAAGCGATAATGACCGAAGGTGGGCAATAGGAAGGACACGTTTTGCATTCGTCTGCTTTCTAGTGGGGGAAAGCACGGACGACCGGCGACAGTCAGACAAGCTGTCTTTTGGATTGGCTGCCCTGGCTTTCACCTGTTTACCCCCAAGGTGTCCTGTGGGCGAGGACATTGATGCACAGCGCCCTCTGGCGTCTGCTTCTGCTACAGTCAGGCGATAAAGGTGCAAAGACTGGCAACGTAGAGGGTTCTTGAGATGCAGCCGGAAGCCGGAACCGGGTAAATACACGTACTCAGACGCGCGCGCATATGTACCGGATTCACAGAACTCTCAGCCCCGCGATCGCAGGCGCCAGAGCTAAGACCGTAAAATACGACCAATTGCAGGGATAGCACAGTATCCGGGCTGGTGGATTCTGAAGCTCTTGGGAATGAAAGACACTAACACCACTCTTAGTCCCATTTATCCAACCGGTTTAGAAAACTCCAGCTGCTACCGCAGCGCCTGCGCTCCTCGCCCCTCCACAGAACACCTTGAGTTCTCGGTGCACTCCCGTGGCCCGGAATCAACTGTGGAGTTCGGAGCACTAGGCTCAACCTCGCCGGCAGAACGCGAATGTCCCTGGCCCTCTGAGAAATCAGACGCGGAGAAAACACCACACTCTCCTAGGCTCGCGGTGACACACAGAGCGATTCTCCTTGCGTCTGTTCTAAGATTGTGTCAAGTCCAAACCTCCGAAAACTGTTTCTGGAGGATCCTGGACAGGGCAAGATTCTCTCCCTAGTGACAAGGCCTGCCATTCCCTAAAAAAGAAGCCCCTCACTGAAACTGTGATTCTGATATTTAATGGCAACTAGAGATCTTGGAAGGAGAGAGAGGGTTACGTTTGCAGGTGTATCTCTGACCTAACTGCCCGCTCCTTTGCTATGTGTCTGGCGGATAAACTTATACCAGCTGCACCCCTGTAAGTCTCAGGAAGTTACCTGCACCTTTTTCATGTGCCACAAATCCAAACTGGGGGAGCTGGGGCAGTGGGGCAGTGGGTAGATTCCTGTTCAGCTCTTCAACCCCACCTCCACCCCCTTTCATTCAAACTAGGTGGGGGGAGAAGTGTTGCTAAGAGTTTCATGATTCCCAATACTTTTCTTCTCTCCTTCCTCCCAAGGCATCCTCGCCTACTACCTCCTGGTTTCTGGACCTGTAAGGTACCGGTAAGCTAGTCGCTGTTAAGACTCATGGCCCGGGAGACGGAAGATAGAGCAAGAAATGAGGATGAGAGCCTGAAAAACTCCCGCAGGAATCCAAACCAAAGTTCTTCCACTCTCTGGGAACACTCAGCTCTCACTGAACTGGCGGCCTCGCCCTCCCGCACCCCCTCCTCTCACCCCAGTTGCTTGGCCTCCAGGTTAGGGAGGTATCTCAAAGATGCCGGTCCGATCGCGACTTACCAAGTAGACGGTGGGCTGCAGGAGGAGAAGAACGTACCAGCACGCAGCCTGCATCCTCCCTCCTCTCAAACTTCCTTGGCGGTGCCTTGGCTGAGTCTTTGTTCCTTCAAAAACATAGATCCACCTGACATCCACTTTACAGAGCAGGGAGCGCTCTCAGCAGCCTAGATACAAATGAAATTAGACATCCCATGACCACGCGAACAAGGCTGATGATCAAGCGGGGGGAAAGGGGGTCTTGGTGTGGAGTGATGGAGTCAAAAAGCTGGGAAGAGGGACGCGAAGATTGGAAAAGCGAGTCAATCCAGCTCCAGGAACAAGCGAGTGCGGTCCGCAGGCGGGCCGGCGGGCGGGCTTGAGCGGTAGCAGGGGGTTCCCAGAGCCCGGCGCGTCTCGGAAGCCAGCGCCGGAACGGCGGAGGCCAGAGGGGGTTAGGCACAGAGAGAGCAGCTCACAGGCTGGTTAGGAGGCCAACTGTCTCTGGCAGCCAGACCTGCCCTAGTGTTTGAAGGCGGGAGGCTGGGACTAAAGGCGGCGGCTGGTTCTTCGCCAGCCCTGGCAGGGTTCACACACGTACACAGCAGCAGAGAGAGATAGCAAAAGCAAGCGAGCAAGAGACTGAGCGAGGGGGGCGCGGAGGGGAAAGGGTAGGTAGAACTGACCCGGATTAGGTACCCGTGAAATGGGGGGTGGGGAAGGGGGGGTGCAATTTGCATATAGGAAAGCGGGGCTCAGTTTACCCATTCGAACCTCCTGAATTACAGATAGACACCCACAATCACATCCCTAGCACTACTTTTTTGAACGAAGGGGCGCTGCCAGTTGCTAACTTCTACAGTAGAAACCTGTCTGGGACTCTGAGGGTCACCTATCAGACATGCCTTATGCCCAAGTAGAGTTCCACCCCGCTGCCCCTTCCTGGTGATGACCACCACCCTGCCCCAAGGTGTCCCTGCCAAGAACGGTGGAGGCGACCGGTACATACCGCACAGGACTGGAGGCAAATGCAGCGAGCAAGGACCGCTCTGAACAGGCTCCATGGAGGAGCTACTACGGCCTGGAGTCTCCAGCGCCCGGGACGTGCCCTCCCTGGAGCTCCGTCTCCATTCTCGGGCGAGGACCGGTCCAGCTGCCTCGTCCAGCCTTGGCGGAGTCGTTGTCCCAGTGCCCGGGTCGCGATTCGGATTGGTCCGCGGGAGCCTAGGCTTGGCACAGTTGGATTCCCGGTGCAGGAAACTTAAGAGGCAAGAGAAGGAGGGGTAGAGAAGACGACGGAGGAAGGAAGAAAGGGAGGGAGAGAGACGAATGCGCCCGGTTGCTGCACCCGACCGACCCGGACTGCCTGTGTTGGCACTGACACCAGCAGCCTAGGACTCCCGGATTTCCGCGGTTGCCAGAGGATAGAGAATGACTTAAGGGGAGGAGACTGGGCAAGTCCTCCGGACTTGAACTTGAGCGATAAGACGAGGACCTTTCGGAAGAAAAAAAAAGCCACACAACAGGCGCGATGAGTCCCAGTTTCTGAAGAAGGGGTGTGGTGGCGAAAATTTGGAAGCTGCAAGCACTGGAAGCAGCCGCAGCTTTACCAGCAAGGCTGGAAAGCCCCAAGGCGATTAAGGAGTGGTGTCGCGGGCGCTGTCCGAGGTCCTGCCCGGCCACCGGGGGACGCTCCGCAGAGCGCGGTTTCAACTCCCCGCCGCGAGTGAGCGGGTTTTCTCCCCCACCCCGTCGCAGCTGGTCGAGCCTACAGCCCGGACACCAACAATTACATTGGCACGTGGGTGAACGACTCCTCAAAGACTAATTAATACCTCGTGTAAATAGATTCCACTCTCAGGCTCTCTGCGGGCCTCCAGGCCCTCAGGGAGGAATAACTCCTGCTGCGTCTCTGGTGGCCAAAGCGCCCCCTGGGGGGAGGGGGGTCCTTGGGAGGAGAGCGACCGCCAGGGGAGTGGCGAGAAGTGAAGCAGGGAGGTGTACAGGGCAACAGTGGGTGCAGAAGAGAGTAAGGTGCCCCAGCTGGCTTCGGGAAGGGCGCTGCTGCCTGGAACTGTAAACCTGTGGCTGCGGTGGCCAGAGGCAGGGATGCTGCGGACTGCCAGCCATTCAGCGAGCGAGGCAGCAGAGAGGACTGTGCGACCTTGGACTCTGGACTCTTCTCCGCGGGCTGGGCAAAACAAGAAAGGGGAATAAATTCTTCTATGTTCTATCTCTCCCTCTCCTTTCTCTCTTGCTCTTCCCCTCTCTCCTTCTCTCCCCTAAGTCTTTTCTGTGCTCTTGCATCTTTTTACTTATGTTTCAATTTTTTCCAAACCCGTTCTCTCCATTATGTCCATGCTTTCCCAAGCACCCACCATTCCCCCTCAAACCTTAACTCTGGTTCTTTCCCTGTGGCCTTCACCATCTCCCACACTCAAGCTTGGGGATCAGCTCCAAGAAGGTTGAGACCAGGTCTTTCCTCTAACATGCCCACTTTCAGGCCACAGGGGTGAACATCAATAAAGGCCTTTCTCGAATGCTAGCTATTTCGCTCTCCATTAGTCAGAACCTGGTCTTGAGTGATAGATACACACTGCGGACAATGTTTTGATGTTAGTCTAGATACACACTGCGGACAATGTTTTGATGTTAGTCTGTAGGAATTGAGTCAACATTTACCTCAGGAGCCTGAGTTCATAGCACCAAATTAGAATTGGGATTTTTAATGAGCATTAGTTTCTCTGCCACCCCACCCACCTCTTGGACACGCCAGGCTCTGTGGATTCTGTTCCAGTCTATGTGTCCCAGACTCAGTGTGCATATTAGACATGTTAATCACGGGCTGAATTCCCTTAGTGAGCTCAGGATACCCAGCAAACATAGTAATGACAGTTGAGCAAAAGTCCCAGGCTCATGAGCAGAAGCCAGAGGATGCCCACTGAGAATCAGATCTTTCCAAAAGGCTGCAAATTAGATCCCACTGCAGGGCTGAGTTTCCTGTGCTTCGAGGCCTGTATTCTCTTCCCACTAGAACTGGCTCTTTAAAAAGAAAACTCTCCTAATTTCCTAAGTTGTACCCTGCCACTGTAATCACTTGGAATTCATTGGGACAGAGTAGGAATGAAGCATGCTTTCTAATGAGGACTCTGGAAAACTCTTTAAAACTAATATACTTGGATTCATAGCATGATGTCAATGCTGACTTGGGTCTTCTCATTTATTAGAATTTTTATGTTCCATAAAGCTTAAAGAAGAGAAATTGAAGTATGGGCACATCTATATCTGCTGCTGAACAGTGAAAACATGGACAATGTTTTAACTAAGTTTCACCCTCTAAGATTCATATTTTAAATATAATGGCCACTTGTCCCCAAGTTCCCAGGTCCTCCCAGTCTGGAGCATAGAACAGGAGTGGATGCCCACCTGGATGCCCAAGCACGGTGCTCGCTCTCATGGGTGAACATGCTTTCTGGCCTTTGGGAAACACAAATGAAGAAAGACAGCTTTGAGCTGTGCTAAGCTATTTTCCTCACGTTCTTCAAAAGCATTCCACCTTATACAGTCACTCGGATATATATATATATATATATATATATATATATATATATATATATATATATACACACACACACACACACACACACACACACACACACATGCTGCTTGTGGAATAGATCAGTGACCTTGAAATCTCTGTCTGAATGGGACTGATTATTTAAGAAAAGCACCATAGGAACCCAGCCCTGAGAAATGGTCAGACACTTTGTTCTGTGACAGGTCAGGTCGGGTGCCAAGGAGCTTTTCTATGTTAATAACTTGAGGATGTCTGTCCAGATATTTACATGTATAGGATCCTACAAGCTACTTGACCTGGGGTAGAAAATAAAAATGTACCACTTTTTGTGTCACCAGAGAAGTAATTTCCTTAATCAGAAAAATACCAGGAGCCACTGAGAAACAAACAAGAGCCCATGATTGTTTCTGTTAGATCTCTTCCATTTTAATGACCTTATAGTCATGGGAGGGGCACAAACACCCATGGCTTCTTTTAAAAAAACAAAAGCAAGAACTTAATTCTTAAACATTCTTCTGCTTTAACATGCCACAATCCACGATGATAGCAATCTGCGCAAACAAAGAGCAATAGCAGTAGTTTCTTAAGAGTTCAAACTATGCTAGGAGCTTTATTTAAAATAAAAATCATTCTTTTCCTCCATATGAAACAGCCACTTCAAAACATAAGCATCACCTTTTGCGCTCCAAGTCTACCTGGTCAAATGTATGAAGACTAGTGGTATAAAGCCTATTTCTATTTAAATAATACATGTTTCAAATGGGTTCAAAGGACTGTCCTAAATGGGAAATGAAGATATTAAGTAATTTTCTGATCATTAAATCAAAACATTAAATTTATAGTATATTTGAAAGATACTGTTAATTCTGTTAGATACAATTACCTTTTTTGGCATGGGTAGGAAAAGCAAGAGTTGACATTGATTTATCTTGGGATTAAAGAGAAGAGAGAAATAGAAACTAACATCAAATTCGACAAAAAAAAAAATAAGTCCTACAATGAACTTATCTTAAAACACATTGAATATCATATTTTACCCAAAATCTAAGTAAGTACAACAGGAAACTGTTGTTACAAAGCACCCAGCTGTGATCTTGCTTAAGCTCCAGGCCAAATTATATGCATTTTCTGTACATAGCACAAAGTTATACCTACTTTTTTTCTTGATAGCACCAAAAATGTAAAGCTGAACAGTTTTTCTATTCTGAATTCATTATAAGTTGATACTCTCGTGTTATACAGCCTAGGGCAAGTGCCTAAAGGGTCCACTGGTCTCAGCACCCACCTCTAGCTAACGAAGGAGTAAGGTTAGATAATAAATAAAGTTTATTTTATTATATGTAATTAAACAAGGAGTTATGGCTGTTTTTAAAAACTTGACTGTGCCACAAAAGTGATTGTGTATCACATGATTTTCGGGGATGTTAGCAATTTAAAAGTACATTATTTTGCTCAGCACTCCAATGAGTCTCAGGGTGTTTGTGGATTAAATCAGTTTTCTTTGCACTTCTTTCCTGCCTCGTCCTTCTAACCTTTTCTCTAGGTCAAGGGTCAACTCTATTGTATTAATCATACCACACTCTCATAGAAATTGTTCTGCACATGTTTTTAATGTCAGTGATTTATGAGAATCTACACTCAGACTGGCATCCTTATTATATTTATGAATATTTCTTACAAAAGAGGCAAAGCTATTTCTATCCCTTTTCCAGAATTCCTAAATGTCACCCAAGACAGCTAAGTAAACTTCTGACCCCTCCACACCCCCAAGGTGTTTTGCTAGTATAAAGAAGGATCATTTGAGAAGTGGCGAAATGTGGGTGTTTTGTTTTGTTTTTACAAGCTTAGAGTATTTGTTGTTTCAATGTAGTTGCATTTGGTTATTAACTATATTGCCATAACAAGAATGCTTTAATAACAAAATCACTGGACTAGCCATCAAGTTCTGGGAAGAAAAAAAAAGAAAGAAAATCAAAAGCTCAATGTAAAAGGCATTTTTCCTTTTAGAAGTAATTTATATGCTCAGTCTTTGTGTCCATATTTCATTTATTCTGCTAGGTGAGGAACTCGGGTTCTCAAAGGTAGGTTGGTTTTAATTATACTCACAAACTTCAGCAAGAAAATGAATACAAAAAGAGAAATTAAAGACAGCCAGCCTTGAAAGGGAAGTTGAACGTACTCAATAGAAAGATTGAGGTCATACCCCCAAAATTATAATTACAATTTTTAAATATTGTAACTAAACAAAACTTTGCATCATAATCTAATTACAGAAATTTGCCACAATGGTCCCTCCAGAGATTAACTGACAGTTCCCTAAAGCAGAATCATTAAGACGAAGAACTTGACAGCCAATGTTCTGTGAACAAAGCAAAATACAGTATTTGCTTTTAGCTAGAAAGAACACTGGAACTCCTGTCCATGTGGAGAGAGAATTCTTGAGGACAATGATGCCTAGTCTTGTGGTAACCAGAAGCAGAAAATCAATCTGAATATATATATATATATATATATATATATATATATATATATATATATATATATAATCTTCATCTTCTAGCATTCCTAGATTTTGTTGGGACACTAATGTTGTTCCAACTTTTGCCCTGATTAGATATTATGAAGCCAGAGACTTAAACAAAATGACTTAGACAGTGAACAAAGGCTTCTTCATAGAGGTAAGACTATTTTGCATTATTGGATCTTGTTCAAATAGGGATTTCACAAGGAATCAACAAGCATCCTAATTTCCTATTTGAACATCAAATAAATGAAAACAGCTATCCTGAACTTTCACTATGTTTAACATCAGGAATCGCGTCATAAGAATCAAATATTGTGTTTTTCAACTTTCAACTAATAATAATTCGAAGTAAAGTATTTCAAATCAAATTTTGTGTTAAATAGATGATGTAGTGTCTCAAAAACTGCATTTCTCAGAAGGATAATGCCTACCACAGAACAATACATACACATACCAGGACTATGCCCTTGTTTTTTTGTTTGTTTGTTTGTTGGTTGGTTTTTTCCCACAGTACCCCTGGTAAGCTCTTGAACTTGAACCAAGAATTTAGTTTTGAAAGAAAACCTATAAGATCAGACAAGTGTATTTTCTTCATTCTCTTCTTTTAGAATGAGGTTGACACAGAGCAAACTGGGGGTCACTGGACCATTACTACACCTGCCTTCAGCTTGTAACCACCCTATTTTGATTTCAGTGCCTCTGTTTTGCAAGTTTTTCAACTAATCCCAGACATTCCTTTTCACGTCCTTCATTCACTGGTCTTCACTCACTAGACTCTTCTCATGTGGAAGACTCCATCAGTAAGTCTACTTCTCCTTTTGCCCCGAGAAGACAACCTTGTCTTTTAACAGCTCCACAGTTTTATTACTAATATCCAGGTACAAGCAAGTTCCTAAGTTCAATTCTGATTATTTTCCTCCAACCAAATACTCATATATATATATATATATATATATATATATAT
>NC_034591.1:30323001-30327228 GCF_900095145.1 Mus pahari | reverse complement strand
AAAAAAAAAAAAAAAAAAGATAGATACCAGTGCATCCTGCTTCCTCATGTGTTCAGACTCTGCAGCCCTACCTTAGACTACATTCCTATTACTTCACTGACAGAACCTAAAGTCGTGGGTACTTTCCCCAAATCCCATGCTTTCTTCATTTGTATTCTAGAATATGTAGTACCAGTAACTAACTCCATCAAAACGTTCTTCCCAGGTCTTTAACCAGTTCCTTCTTCTCACTTGTGCTCCACTCTCTTACTAATCACTCCTGGCTCCTACTTTTCTTCTTCCTGTCCCCTCTTTGACCTAACGGGTTAAATGCCTCCACCCAGCAGAGGACAGCCTCCATGACCGGTTGCTCTGATACAGTGTTAAAGATGAACTCAGCAGAATTGCTAACCCCATGCTCCTGTGCGTACCTTCCAATTAACAGCCCCCTAGACTCACCAGTGGCGTCCACAGGTTGTGTGTGCTCGTCATAGTCTTTGCACTTCATAGTTTCTTCTCTTTGGTTTCTCCTACGTCTCATAGGCCAGCACATTGTCTGGTCTGGGTTTCTTTCAGGATATCTCTTCCACCGACCGTCATCTTAGAGGTAGAGCTGTATGCAAAACATGAGATTTTCATGACCCTGTATCTGGGAAGCCATCGTTCTATAGGTCAGGTCACGAGCCTCACTCTGCAGTTCCGAACCCTACAGTGGAATGGCCTGCATCTTCTTTATTGTGTCTTCCAGCGTTTAGTACGAGGCCTAGTATACAGTGTATGTCCAGTAAATGTTTCCCTCCCACTAAAATTGGTTCCTTTTCTTCAGATTATTTACCATATGTGTTCTCTAACTTCTTGACACACATGCAGAACCATTCTTTTCTTTCCTGCCTAAAACAGAATCATATTAGGTGTTTATCCTTTTTTTTTTTAAGAAATCATTTTTTTTCCCAAGAGAACTCTCACTGAGAACTGAGACTGAATGACTTCTGAGAGTCTCATGAGGAAGGCCTAGCTCATACCTGAAAGTACTCGAGGCCCTCCTCCCATCCCATAAGCAATCCTGCAGTTGGAAAGCCTCCAGTGCACACTAAGCCAGTTTCCATGCCCCAGCTTGCTTAATTTCTACCTAGGAGGTTTATATGTACTATTGAGCCAAGTTTTGACTAAGGAGATGCTTATCCCTGTAGGCTTTGGCCTGTAGACGTATATATCTAGGTGTCTGGGTGATTTTGAGGAAGATTTTTACAAATAAACTTTGAGAAGATTTGCCTTCAAATGTGGTAGATTTGAATTTACAAACTTCCTAGAGTAGAAATCAGCTTTAGTCAAAGTGGCATTCACCCCAAGTATCAAGGCTGCATATTTAAAAAAAAACACATTATAAGCATGTATAAAATACTCAATAAAAAAAAAAGGAAACTAAGAGCATAATTAATTTGGTTTAGTTACTGTACAATGAATACATGTAACATCACATTGTATTTTGTAAATATAATGATTCTGTCATTGAAAACTAAGTCTTTTGAAAAGATGCAGCAATGTAGTGTTCTCAAGAACAGTTGCTTCAGCCTATTGCACTGTGGATGGCCCTCCAATCATTTGCAACCTGAAATTCTCACTTACGTTGTTCCCCTTGATTGGAATTTGATGCCAATTAACCAAAAAAAAAAAAAAAAAAAAAAAAAAAAAAAAAAAAACTTTTAAAAAAAAAAAAAAAAAAAAAAAAAAAAAAAAAAAAAAAAAAAAACAAGCTTTGGTACTATAGACACAGCAGTAAGGAAGTAAGCACAAATTCTTGTCAAGGGAGTTAACATTCTTACAGACACTAACAATAAATAGGGTAACGTTTAAAATACATAACAAGTTAGATGGGGGTACATTCTGTAGAGGAGACAGGTACAGGAGTGGAAACATAGAAGCAGTTTTAAATGCAGTGGTTGTCCAAGGCCTTCTTGTGGAGCTAACATCGGAGGTGAAGTAGTAAGCCATCTAGAAATCTTGGCTAAAACTTTTCTAGTGGAAGGAAATGCAGGTGAGGAAAGTTTAAGCAGCGATAGACTTAATGGATTGGAGAGGCAAGGAGAATGACATTTCGTCTAGGGAAGAGTAAGCCAGACAGGGGTGACACAAAGAAGAAAACAGAAGTGACAGTCCGAGTAGCAACTGGGAGCATTGAAACAATTTATCTTGATAAGATGTTACAGTGTGCCTTAAGCTTGGCAGAGAAGTGACACATCCAAAGGCATGTTTTAACACCTTTATTGTAGATACTGTGTCCAGAGCAACTTGCTGGGCTGGAGAAAGTAATTCCAGCATCCAGAGGGCCCAAGCAAGAGGATCTCAAATTCAAGGTCAGTCTGACTGCATAAGCAAGACTGTCTCAAAAGAAAAAAGTGGGGAAACAGTAACAACCCAAAGGAAAGCAGCAACAGCTCATAGAAGTGGCAGGCAGTCAGTGAAGCAATCTAAACACTACACAATAGTGACTTGGTGGCATGAAAGATGAAGAGATAGTAAGAACCTGGATGTGTGATAACAGAAGGCAGGGGGCGTAGTGTGAAATGTTGGAGATGGAAGGTCAGAGACACTGTTGACTACTTGCCCTGGGTGCCCTTCTCTGTGGTGAGTAAGAGTCTGGAAGAGGTAGGCATGCAAAGGAAAGCCGGTAGTTGCCAGCTCAGCTTAGAGCCTGGTAAATTTGAGATGCCTATGAGATCATCGTCAATGGAGATGACTCATGAGGCAAGAATTCAGGGGAAACTTTTAAGATCAAAATATGAATTTGGATATTGCCAGCATATTCATGGGGTTTAAAAAGATAAAAGTGTCAAACAGGTACAGAGAAAGAAGAAAGGATTCGTGGAGCTCTTCAGTGTAAGAAGTGGCAGAGACCACTTCTTGGGTTGGACCAAGCAGATGAAGAGTGGGCACTTAGTGCTGCTATAGCTGGAAAGAAAGAGAAAGAAGTGAGTGACTAAATCAAACGCTTCGGTGAATCAAGTATGACAGGGAACGACCAGAAAGTACCGGGTACGCTGGATAAGAGCATCTTTGTGAATATAGATCAACCCTATCAAGATGCTGGATAAGAGCATCTTCGTGAATCTAGACCAACCCTATCAAGACACTTCACAAGATCTCTCCCACTTCCTTCTCCCCAAATCTCTACACCATAGATCACTTGCTCATTTACTGATCTTTCTTTAACTTCAGTGATGCTAAATGCTTCCTTTTGTTCACGTCTTCTTTTGGAAAGCTCTAGGTTGTAGCAGTAAATGGATTAAATGACTCTGTGTGTCCAGACGGTGCATGCCATGAGGCTCTATACCAGTTCAAGATCTCTGCATTCATGAATGAAAGACACACACACACAGCATTATTTTTAACGTGCCATACTAGCTCAATGGCTGGGCCACTCCTGAACCTCTGCGTGGCTAACACACCCCCCTCCAATATTCCTGAGTTAATACTTGTTAAATCTATATTTCATCTCAGCTACCCCAGAGCCGATTGGGGGAGTGGCCCCGGGGCCACTTCCCTGCCTCTTATATGTCAGCAGGCTCTTAAGTCTGATCTCACTGCTCCCTCATTATGGAGATTCAGCTCCTCTCCTCTACATTTCTTGCCTGGGAATCCTAAAATCCTGCCTCTTTATTGACCCATTGAAAAACCAACTGTTGACAGAGACCTGCAGCAGATGTACGAATTCCCATGTAAGGACAGGTCGAACCTCCAACACTTGGTGGATCGAATCAACATCTCAGCAACGCCCTTAGGATTGTGCATGAGTTCCCACCCACAGTGAGCATTCAAACTGCATAGTGAACCAAGCATCGCTCTGTCGTCCTTCTCAGCCCCTCTCCTCAGCTCTCCCTCTGAGACCTCATGATTCAGTTTCTATCCCTCAAATTGACCTGTAAGGAAGCTGAAAGCTGTCCTGTTCAAACCTTGACTTTAGTGTTCCTGATAGGCCATTTTTCTGTCATTTGAATTATAATATTATCCCTATCTGGAATGCCTCCTTTAATTAAAGGACCTTTTCCTCTTGGGAAATAACTAATGAAGAACCTAAATTATTTGTTTTTAAAGCCATTCAGATTTTGTGTCTTACCATATGCATGTCAGTAGCATGAGGTTTTTCTTAGCCTATCTGCTCCAGCAAATAACTCTCCATACACACACACACACACACACACACACACACACACACACACACACACACACATATATATGTATATATATATA
>NC_034591.1:30255210-30322876 GCF_900095145.1 Mus pahari | reverse complement strand
TATATATATATATATATATATATATATATGTATGTATGTATATACTGTTTAAAATGTTGGACCAAGTGTAACAATTTGGAATTTCTGCTTAATCTGTAACCTGGAATTTCCAGAATCAATTAAAAGTAAGATAAGATATAAAATCTTACCCTACGTAAAGAAACGTGATAATAAACGAATGACACAATGAATAAATAGGAAGATAGATGGATGCGGTTTTACTCTGTATCTCACACATCATCCTAGGCAAATCCACCAAAAACCCCACAAGGGTGACATAAATTTTACAGGTTCTAGAGCATTCTTAGGGCGTCTAGAAAATATCACATTCACTCTGAGGCAATGAAGCCCTGACTTCTGATTCTAGAAAAACCTCTTTTCTCCTTCTATCACAGTAACTTCCTTTATTAAAAAACATAACAACACTAATTCAATTTTTCTGGGTCTTTTTCATTTGGAATTGATGGGATATTCTGGGTTTTGTTGCTTTTTTTTAAATAAACATTGTAGTTCTACCATTTAGTACCTCCTTCTTTTTTTGGTAGCAAATGAACTTGTAGTCTCACTCTGAGTTTGAATATTTTACTCTTACCCTTGAATAAGATATCTGCACAGTAAACTTCACCTTAGTGTGTAAGAACTCTCTTTCCTATGATCACTTAAATGTGAAAAGCTTACCCAAATGGCCACTGACTAAAACAGCAATGGTCTATAGACTAGCAATGTTCTCAGGGGAAACATTTCCTCTCTGGAGTGTACCACGTGCCCCTGATTACAGATTCCCAATCTTAAGAGCACAAAATGGAGAATAATTTATCAAGCAAGTGCTTTCTTGAGACCGTTTCAGCTCTGTGGTGGTTATATTTTTGGACCCTCTATTTAATTTCTCAGTTTTAGAACCAACAGCAATCAAAGCCAGTCATTTACTCGCATGTATCTAAAGATGATGGGACTCCTCCAGTTTAACAAGTAGTTTTTGTTTCAATTTGGAATTCTATTGCTCTGTTTGAAACAGAGTGGCACTGTGTATCCTTGGCTGGCCTAGAACTTGATTTGTGTGCATGACTGACCTCAAGTTGCCAGTGATCTTCCTTCCTCCACATTCCTACTTTAAAGTTATGTGCCATCCCCCTTAGCACAAGTGGCTTTGCTTTATTATTAACCATTAACTCTGGAAGGAAGGAAGGAAAGAAGGAAGAAAGGAAGGAAGGGAGGGAGGGAGGGTGGGAAGAAGAAAGGTCTAAAACAACATCTGAGGTTATAAATGAAACACACACACACACACACACATATATATATATATATATATATATATATATATATATATATATATATATTCCATTAAGAGGTACCAACTAGTAAAGATTTCCTTCCCCATCCCAAGTGTTCAGACAAGCACTTCATCTTATAGCGTTATTCCTAAAATCACCTGTAGTGAGGCTTGGCGTTGTATGAAATCTTCAGAAAAATTGCACATAAACGAAAGCGGCCACTTTAAAACCATCTTTGACAAAGGAATATCAAGGTGAGATAATCTAATTTGAAGATAATTGTATGTTAATAACTACTCTTCTCATTTTATCTAACACTAAATATTTCGTAGTTATTATCACGGTGAATTATGAGCCTGCAATGTGAGTGGTTTGGAATTTAGATTCTATAATTTAAAATAAAATGAATTAGATCAGCTCGGTTTAATTTGAGAGTATAATCTTGCTATTTATGACTAAGGAACTATTGTCTCTTTAGAGAGTGTGTATTTCAAATCTCAGATTTACTATTTCTGCCTCCTATTTTAGGTTTCAGAATTAACGATGTGATCGGAGTTCCCAGATATCACAGAGGAGTTTGGCAAATAAGGCTGATTGAAAAACTAAGCATATGCTTTTTAAATCCATTTTTAAAGTATAGAAATGCAGTGACAATTAGCCATGCACGGTGCCATCCCTTCTGCCAAACGTTAATTAGATTCCAGGAAGTGGATGCCTTTCAATGAAAGTGGACAAAAATAGCTTCAATGAAATGATTATGAAATGGATTTTCACACCGAAGAGTAAGGATGAGACTTGAAAAAGACTGGCCCGTGGGGCAGATGTTTTTCATTCTCTTTGACAACGTGAGCAAATGGGGGATGAAGGCACTGACTTCACCTTTCATCATGTGCTCTGCTCAGCTACAAGATTTACAGAGAGAGAGAGAGAGAGAGAGAGAGAGAGAGAGAGAGAGAGAGAGAGAGAGAGAGAGAGAGAGAGAGAGAGAGAGAAGGAATAAAGAAACTTTAAAATAAGAAATAAGCACACATCCCTCGAGATTGATTACAGAACACTGATCGCGGTTTAGCTACACTAAGTCCGCGACCTTGAAGATTAAAAAAATTGAAAATGAGAACGCACAAACAAAGGGACATTGCTCAGCTGCTGTCATCTGTCTTCAAAAGTTTTTGCCCCGTGAGCACTGTATAAACCCTATTTCGCTCATGGAAGAGCTGTGCCTGGATTTCTAAGGAGAAAAGCAATAGTCAGAAGAAAAAGAAATCTGATCAGATGCATCGTGTTTAACGTAAGATTTCATAGTCCTCTCGATTGTGACAATGAGGTAATTTGTAAAGGGCTCTAATTGTGGTCAATTATTATGGTCCTCTAGCGCCACCTAGTGTTTCCATACATTGCTTTAACCCAGCTCACCTATTAAACCCAATTAACAATTTCTTATAGTCCTATCTTTTGAATAAAAGGAAACAGAAACGTGTCAAGGCTTGATTTTGATATCTTGAAGTATTTTCCACTTTTGATTTTAATTGTTTAAATTCATGAGGCGCCACTGTTCTTTTTGTCCAACAAAGTTTATTTTGTGTTCACCCTTGGTTCACGGCCATTGTTCAACACCTAACTGATAGTTTCCCTGAAAACACAGCAAAGTCAGAGGTTAGCTTGTTTGTGACAAATGATAGTCACTTCTTAATTCACTGATTTGGGCATGTCAGAGTAGAGCATCTAAATGCTTTAAAAATTGTGTAGACGTTATTGTTTTTTTTTTAAGATTTATTTATTTATTATATGTAAGTACACTGTAGCTGTCTTCAGACACTCCAGAAGAGGGTGTCAGATCTTGTTACGAATGGTTATGAGCCACCATGTGGTTGCTGGGATTTGAACTCCGGACCTTCGGAAGAGCAGTCGGGTGCTCTTACCCACTGAGCCATCTCACCAGCCCAACGTTATTGTTTTAAATATACTCCTGCTGAGTGGGAAGAACAAGAAAGACACTGTGGCAGTGATACCAGTGTCTGCAGATGCACACTGAGAGAGAGGGACAGGGGAGGCTCTGTGAAAACCCCTATCCCCACCCCAACTTTCACTGAGCATCCACAAAAGGTAACCATTGCCTAACCAGAAAGCCATCAAAGAAAACTCATAAAAAATGTGGTAAGAATGCTGAAGTGTAGCTCTCTACAACCGATAGATCCTAGCAGGGGTGTGAGAAGAGAAAGACTCAGTTCTATTTAAAGGGCAGGCCACAAAGGGTTTGACCTCCCTCCAGTAAATATATAGATACCACAAGTCGAACTTGGTTGGGTTTCTTTTTCTTTCTTTCTTTCTTTCTTTCTTTCTTTCTTTCTTTCTTTCTTTCTTTCTTTCTTTCTTTCTTTCTTTGGGGGGAGGTGATGATGCACACAAAGGGCAGAGCAGAAAGAGCGAGTGAAATGGAAGGGATCTCAATTGTGATGGGGTGTATGATGTAAAATTTTCTCCCCCCCAAAAAAAGTCAATAAAAATATTATGTTGAAAATGCAAATGAAAGCATCAGGCTAGGTCTATGGAAGCAGGAAAGAAATCATGGAAACAGAGCTAACCACTGAGCGCGCAAATTTCTCCAACGGGCGAACAAAGTGGACTGAGTGGTCACCATCTTGTCCTTTACAACTGTAGTGACTGGGAAAAGGTAAAGCGGGTGAAAGTCACGCTCTTGCCATCACACTGCTGAGTTAGAATGAAGTGCGTCTCAGACTGGATTATGCCAGCACATAGACACATTTCAAACAAATATCCTGTGGCAAACAAAAGCTAAATTTCATCTACTGTTGAATAGAGTTCTAGATCTGTTCCTTCTGGTTCTCAGAGAAGACAGCTGCTGCGGTGTGGTCAGCATCAGGGCAGTCACCCCAAACCAGTGGCTGGACACAGCAGCACCTAGGGTTAAGAATCTGTGCACGTGCTTCCACATAACCACTACAGATGTCTAATTTGTCTTTATAATGATTCCTGAAAGCAGCAACATCACATGGAGGAAAGGTATTGTTACAAAATGACCCTTTCCGTTTGTCTATGCCGAGATGTGTCAGGACGCCATGCTACCTAAGCTAGAAGCACACAAGACAGTGAGGATGACCTTCTGAAGAAGGGATCAGGTTTGTTGTGACTTATTATTTTTAAGGTCTTCTCAGAGTTATCCAACAACATGAAAGGCGACATTGCTTCTAGATCAGAATGACTAGGATGGAGTCAAATAAGTAGCAAGTCCTAAGGCAGTTTGAACAGTAGTTGGACAATTCATATGATACGAACAGCCAGTCTACGTAAGGCACAATAGATGACTTGTTCCATGTGGTTTGTAAGGTAATATAAAATTCTCAGATGCCTAAACATCTTCCCTCTTATTTGGCAAGGTGTCCTTCTCCCTCCTTGCAGAGACCCAGGTTCTCCATTGCTGTCATTTTAAAGTCTCTTGGGAGGGGTTCGTAATGTGGAGTTCAAGAGCCAAGGACCATGAACACCCTCGAAATGTATGCAGACTGCTGTCCGTCCTCTTCCTGTTCCGGAAAGCAGGTATTGTATTTTAATCAGATGCACAAGAAGATCCTGCTCTAACCACTGAGAGGTTAAGTAGCACTTCAAAGGGGACATGAGTAACCCCTTCCAACTGCTGTTTATTAATGTTACTATTATTGAAACCATCATCATCCTCAATCAGTCAGAGCTTTCCAAAACCTCCTGTCAGGACCCAGGCAGTTTTTACAAGGAAGTGCCACCTTGTGCAGAGGGAAGTATCAAATTTAGGAGTCCGAATCTAGGTGTGAGCGAGCCTGTCTAGGAATGGGACCCACCAACAGTTACAGACCTGCTTTGCTCTGCATACCACTTATGATGGTAGTCCGAGCCATTGCCGTCTTCTGCTTCTGCCCTTGCAGTGGTCCACTGACTGACTGATCACCTTGCTCCTGGTTTAGCTCTTGTGTTCTCGAGGCACACAGCCAGAGCAATCCTTAAAGGAGCACTGCCTTCTCCTTCCACACAGTTCTAGCCGTCTTCCTGCTACAGTAAGGCTAAGAAGGGAAGGGGACACAAGGCATACTGCTGGTACATCTCCATCTCCTGCTGGTGCATCTCCATCTCCTGCTGGATCTCCCCATCTTTCAGGCTCCCTTCATCTCCTGCATTGTCTTTTGCTGTTGCTTCAAGCCAGGAATGCTTTCTACTAGAGACTAACAATCTAGAGCCTTCTACTGGAACATTAGGATTATTGTGTTCTCTCTCTCTCTCTCTCTCTCTCTCTCTCTCTCTCTCTCTCTCTCTTTCTCTCTCTCTCAATGTGCTTCTTCTTGCTACCTATAGAATCTCTCCATCATCTTGTTCTTTGGTTTCCACTAGTTTAGAAAGGTCTTCCCTAATAATAAATTCATGACATAAATAATAAACTCTGCTGTTGAACACCATCTCTTTCTCTTTCTTTGACTCACACACCTGTGTCCTAAAACTGGAATTTGAACCAAATTCAATCTGTTTAGATTCACACATAACTTTACAGTAATATTAATAAGGGATAAGTACTTCATAACATAGAGACTGAAAGCAAACTTTTGAGTGGTTCTCACAAAAAATAACCACATTAAAATCTAAAATAATGTATTTATTGCCATAATATATCTAATCTGAAAAACTGGTTTTTTCTTAAATAACAAGCAAGTATTTTTACACAAAAAAACATTTCTGTAAACATATTTCTGTGTGCATAGGTATGTGGTATGTATATACTTGTAAGTGTGGGTGTATGCAGGGGTGTGCACATGTGTGCATACTTATGTGTGTGTTGTGTGAGCATGAGCACATATGCAGGCATGTGGAAGCCAGAAATAGTCATCAGGTGCTCCTCTAATTGCTTTTCACCTGTATTTTTTAGACAATGTATCTCACTGAGCCTGAAGTTCATTGATTCAGCAGAATAACTTGTCAATGAACTCAGGACTCTGCCTGTCTGAGGATCTGAACCCAGGTCCTCAAGCTTATGTAACAGGCATGGCACCAACTGAACCATCTCTCCAAGCCTGGCAATATGCTTTTTTAATTGCTATTTAATATTCTGCTTTAACAGACCATAATTTGTTTAACCATGCTTCTATTATTTAAAATGTAAATAGGATAACAAAAAATGCTGAAAATCGTCTTGTGGATCCGTAAAATTCCTAAACCAAACTATTTAGGATTTAACATACATTTTCCCTAATTGCCACCATAGAGAGTTGTACTAATTTAATTCTCTCCAGTACCACAGGAAAACACAAGCATTTTGATGTTGTTGTTGTTGTCGTTGTTGCTGCTGTTTTGTTATTTTTACACACTATGTCTAAAACCAAACTCTATAAATGGTCATCTGTGTTGAACCTCGTTCTTATCATAACAATCTAATTTACTTAACAAACTTCTACTTCAAGTTATCAGGTGATTCTAAGGAGATCTAATACTCTTCATTTCAACAATTAAAAATTCAGGGAATATTTCTTAACGTAGTTTTACATGATGTTTTGAAGCCAGAATTGTTCTACTTTTTGATTTTTTTTTTACACTTACCCCATGTCCCTTTCACGTCCTCATGAAGTTTACATTAGCTTATCAATTTCCATAAAAAAAAAACTATTCAGCCACATGGATCATGTTACTTTTATTCACACATTTCTAATAATTTCCTTCTTGTTTATTTCTCATTTTGAAAGTATTCAATTGTTCTTTTAACTTTTGATATTATAGTATAGTTACAACATTTCTTCCTAAATCAATGGAATAAAATTGACATTTTGGCAATAAAAAATGTGTGTATTGGTACTATAGTGTTCCAGCTAGTAAATATTTTAGAAGGATATGATTCTGCCTCTGATATTCAATCTCCCTTGTTTACCTCCTCTTAATTGAAATTCTTGATAAGATCAGCTAAATAAATCACCTGCCACTTATAGCTGTGGATGCTTGGTTCACGCCCTGCTCCTGGCTCCATGGTTATTGGGAGAAAACTAAAAATCTATACATTAACCAAGAGTTATTTGTAGATATTATGCACCCCACAAAAATAGAACACAATTTTCCAGTACAATGTGTGTGTGCGTGTGTGTGTGTGTGTGTGTGTGTGTGTGTGTGTGTGAAAATACAGATTGATTTCAAAGCACTATTTAAATTCATAAAATCTTTTATCGTTATTTTTCACAAGATTCCAAAATGTCATTGATATTTTTAAATACACTTTTGTTGATGAAGATTTGAAGACTGGTTATCTTAAGGCAATCTTACAAGGTTATAAACAATGTAAAGAAGCTGCAGAGCATGGGTACAAATCTGGTAATGTTAGTTAAAATGTGTGCTTGCAAACCAAATAAGCCAAGATAATGGCTTTCAGATAATTTTTCTTCAGCTTTCGTTCAAAGTTGGATAAAAATAGAGTTATCTTATCTCTCTCTGCAATGTTCAAGTACAGTCTTTTTTACAATGAGAGATGCTACAAAGCCTAAGAAAGATCAGCAGTGACTCCCACTTTCAAGCCAAGTTTCCCCTTCAGTCCACTGTCTCGATTTGAATGAATGCAGCTGTAGCCCAAATACCTCCCGCAGCAACTCTGTAGTGTCCATCCTCTGGCACTGATCTGAGATGTTCCCTGCAGGGTGAATAGGTTAGGGGTGTGAGAAGTCAATGTAGGATCAGGAAAGGCTGCAGAGAAACTGAATTGTTGGGATGGCTCTTTTGGATTCCTTGCTGCCATTTAAATACCCTCAAAGCCTGAATGAAAGTGCTAAAGCAGACCCAGGCAAGAAATAGAAGGTTGATTTTTATAAAGAGAAATGAAAGTGTCCTTACTCAAGACTTGTGTAAGACTATGAAACCTTACATCTCGCTTTATAGGCAAGAGCAGCGGAGCAGGAAATTGCTAATGCAAAGTCTATGGAAGAAGCAAAGAAACAGAAGGCTACCAAACAAAGGTGCAGAGATTTCAATATCTACCCAAAACCATTGCAAAGCAGACTAAAGGGTACAGAGCAGGCATTCAAGAAATGAAATGTCACCTAATTAATTATAGCCTCAAGCTTGAGTCATTTTAAGAAAGCTTATGAAGAAAGGATATGGGATTAACTCATAGCATTTAGTAAGCGGGAAGGGACTTTCCTCACCAGCTTGGATCTGCCACTGCATTTTTCGGGATAAAAATGGCAGTCATCAAGCAGACTATTTGTAAGCAATGATTATAAAACTTTTGATATTTAATAAAACTTACATCTCCACTATTTAAAATCTACTATATATATATTTTAGCTGTAAGCCTCTGCAGTGTTTACTTAATATTCCACACAAAAGGTACACATAGATATCCTCAAAAGAATTCATTTCCAGCTCCTTTTACATGTGCTGTTTCTTAAAAGTTAATTTGCCTAAATAGCACCCAGATCTTGGGTTCTGAATGGTATATCCCAATGAAAGGAGCTCTGGCTCCTTAGAGACATTGGTGGATCTATGTCTGGGACAGAGAAATAGAATACAGGCTTGGAACATCTTATAGTGCCAGAAAATAAGGAAAAAGAATAAAGAAAGAAGGGAACAAAAAAAGACTTCAGGAGGGGCAGAGAAGGGAGTGAGGAAAAAATATAACTTCTGATTATGTGATTGCTTGAATATGAAGAGAATTTGAGTTAAACATAAAGCTACCCCCTTAATATTAGAGTAATACTTAATATATAAGATTCACTTCTTAATCAAAGTTTAATGAAAAACAGTGCCAGGAAATAGATTCCAAGAGCCTTCTTAAAATACTTATTACATATGTGCTTCTTTTAACTCTTTCTACAGTAGCTGAGACTTAATTCTACTGCATGTAGGCTCATCTAAATGACTTTTCTATCAAATAAATGATGAAAGATACAATCAATACATTATAGTGAAAGACTACTGAAGCAATCAAGGTTAATGTCAGCAGTAATGAGTCATGCTGACGTCATGTGGGTCCTTTGTTAAAAATTCATGGTCTGCCAAGATAGCTGCATAGTAAAAGGTGTTTGCTACCAAGCCTGATGACCTGGGTTTGACCCACAGTTCCCCTATAGTAGAAGGGAAAAAAATGACTCTTAAAATGTTGTAATCTGGTCTCCATATGTATATCACAGCAATCATACAGCCACATGTGCATCCACTCACAACTGAATAAATGTAATGTTTTAAAAATGTGCTACTGCATTCTAGCCACAGGAAAACATTGGGGAGACTCAAATGGATAGATATACTACAGAATACCTGATAGGCACTCTTTTCAAAGATATCAAGGTCATCAATGCCAAGAAAAGGCCAAGACTGTCACTGAAGTATCTGAAATTAAAAACAGTAACAAAACATAGTTTCCTTTTCCTAAAAGAGAAAGAAGACTTCAGTAAATGAAAAAGAAAGAAAGAAAGAAAGAAAGAAAGAAAGAAAGAAAGAAAGAAAGAAAGAAAGAAAGAAAGAAAGAAAGAAAGAAAAGAAAATCTGTGTTCTGTATTATTAAATTCTTAGTTTTCACAAACGTTCCACAGTTGTGTGTGGTATTAATGTGAAAAAAAGCTAGCTGAAGTAATGACCTATCTTTCCTGTGAGTTCCAGAAAGATCAGTCTCTGGTCTCCCCACGCTGTTCTCACTAGCACATTTTCAGGGTAGCAAAGGAAACCTTCAGAGGACTCTGAATAGTGTATTATCAGAGGACGCCAGGGTCATGGATCCAGATGTGCCTTCCAGCCTGTTGGCTCACAAGCACCAACCCTAAGCTGGTTGTCAAAGCCTTTTGAAAGCTTTTGAGAGCCTGGATGTCTTCAGTTGTGGCAAGATGTGCACAGGGAACTTTGTGCAATACTCTTCTGTAAATAGTCGGTTCAGTGGTTCCATGCACCCACACTGTTGTACGGACAATCTCCAAAAGCTTTAACGTTGCAGAAGGGAAATAAGGGAAATTCTATGCCCACTGAAGACTTGTCCTCCTCTGCGTCATTCCAGACAAAACTGTACACTTTCTATCTCTATGACCCGAGTGTTCTAAGCTCCTCATATAAAGAAAGCAATGCATCTGTCCTTTGTGACTGGCTTACTTCTGAAGTTCTCAAGATTAGCTCACACTAGAGAATATGCACTATTATATACATACTAATATCTATTTGAGAGCCTGTTCTCAGTTTTTTCATTATATGAACACATGTCAAATTAGTAGCTTCCACTTTTAATTTTTGAGGAAAATTGGGATGTTTTCTATAGCTGCAGTGCGATTTCTATGATACCATAGAAGGGTACAAAGGTGGCAGTTTCACTCTTTCCAGCATGCTGGTTTTAATAGTAGCCACCTTAATAGTCCAATATACTAGATGTTGTTTTTGTTAAACCTATGGCACATAAAAAAAATAGAAGTTTTCTCCTTTTGACCCAAATTCAAATTTTCTGTTTTATTCTGTTCTTTGATATAACTGGGGCATTCCTCTCTCTTATGTGACAGAATGAAGAACAAAATGTTTGCTCCCCCTGCTTCAGAGGAAACATACAGCCACGTTTATTTCTAAGGGAGAAACAGGTGATATGAAGTGGGGGGGGGGGAGAGGAAAGGGAGAATGGGAAGAAAAATGTGAAGGAATTGGGCGTTCATCTGGGGCATAGCAGGTGTTATGGATAACCAGACATGAAATTCATGGTGTGTGAAGTTCACATCTGCCTTGAGGTGAGTAGCCCTCTCATGACTCTCCCCGGGGAAGTATAAAGAAATATATATTCATCCCAGACAGAAATGGCACCAGACCAAAGAAAGTATTCCATCCAAGTTCTAATTGATGAACCAGTGAGTTTATTGGTGCTGTTTGCAGGAGTTTTGGAGACGCTCAGGCAGCTCCACTACAAAATCATTTGCCTCAGAGAACCTCAGAGAAGGGAGGGCCTAGGGAGGAGTCTTTGGCGGTCTCTGGAGACTCTCCTGGGTGTCTTGACTCCCATACTCTTCCAGGAGGGAGTTTTCATGAGAATCATAATGGCTACTCTGCCTCAAGGTGGTGATGGCCATGCCTAACCCAGTGGAAAAAGCTATGCTACTGTAACCAATAGGAAAGATAAATGAAGCATACAGAGTGAAATCTGCTCTTGGCATTTTAAAAATATTGCTTGCCTGCTGTAGCCTGTGATCTTATGCATAGACATTTCCTCTGATAGAATCTTCTTCCTCCGGCTAGCTGCATGAGCAACTTTTCCCTTTCCCTCAAGTCCTTCATCAAATATCACGTTATCATAAAACCTGTGCTTACTATCCTATTAACCTTACAGGTCCTAAGCTGGAGAGATGGTCCAGTGATTAAAGTGACTGTTGCTCAAGCATGAGGCCCAGAGTTTGGGTCTCTGGAACGAATATAATTGGCAGATGGGAGCAACAGCCTGTCTGTAATTGCAACCACAGAAGATCCTAGGAGCAAGCTGGCTGGCAAGGCAAGTCATATCAGTTAGCTCTGAGTTTGACCCTACGAATCTGCCTCAATGAAGAAGGTGGAAGAACAACACAGGAGGATTTCCCCACATCAGCCTTGAGCTTCCCCAAGCACATACACATGTGCATGACTCCTGCTCATGTGCGTGTCTAATATACAAATAACTCATACATATGTACAAGCTACACATACAGACAGATGAAAATTTTATACAGTTTTAATCCTGCAAGCTTCATAAACCAATTGGAACTCTTTATTATCCTGTTTTAAAACTCATTGATTTTTATTTTTCTCATGGGATTTATCACTTTCTAATAGACTAAAAGGGTTTAGATATCACATAGTGACCCTCTGTTTATTATCTTTCATCTTCAACTGGAATAAAAGCTTCGCAAGAGTAGAACTCTTTGTTCTCCATACTAATATATTCCAGACTCATAACATTAGTCTTAGCACATAGTTAAGTGATGGATTACTTCTGTTAAATAAAAGAATGAACTGAAAACATCACGGGAGGAACCACCCAGCATCTTGCATGTGTGACACTCTAGATTTGATTCCCTATACTGAAGAGAAAAGAAGAACAAAAGCAAAAGAAAACGCCAAGCCCACGGGCATGCAGCAGGGAAAACAGGGAGCCCCCGCCCAATTATCTTCATGAAGAACAGAAAGCAATGGGTCAGAAACCAAGGATGCCTGTGTGCCTGTGTCAAGGCTCAGACGTGCTGCCTGTCATCTATGGACAGGTAACAGACAGCTACAAGCTCTAAAAGAAAGTATCCGGAATTAGGTCTGTATTGACCTCACAATATTAATTATTAATATGATCTGAAATTCGTATGTTGATGTGGCCTAGGAAATTTCACATTCTGTGAAATACAGGAAATATGACATCTTCTGATTGTTCCCAACTAACCTTGCTTCTCAAATCATTGGTGTATTTGCAACACTAAGGATTTAGCCTCTCAGTCTTCATTCTATCTTCACTGTGTGGGTTTCACTCGTTATCTGTGCTGTTTTTTTAATTGTGTGTTTGTTTGTTTACTTTTCTTAAGGTCGGCTTTTATTTCTTCTCTTAGTATGGAGGCTTGAATAGGAATGGCCCCCATAGACTCATGTGTTTCAATGCTTGGTCCATAGGGAGTGGCACTGTTAGCTGGTGTGACCTTCTTGGAGGAGGTGTGGCCTTGTTGGAGGCAGTATATCACTGTGGAGGAGGCAGGCTTTGAGATCTCCTATGCCCAGTGTGGAACACAGTCTCCTTCTTCTGCTCGCAGATCAAGATGTAGATCTCTCAGCTATTTCTCCAACATCATATCTGCCTTCATGCTGACATGCTCCCTGCCAGGCTGATCATGGACTGATTCTCTGAAACCCCAAGGCAGCCCTAATTAAATGTTTTCACGTATAAGAGTTGTCCTGGTCATGGTGTCTCTTCCCAGCAATAAAACCCTAATGAGACACTTGGACTCTAAGTTCCTTGAAAGAAAGAATCCGGTTATTCCAGTACCTGAAATAATTGGGAATAGTATTAGGTACAGTGAACCAAATGAACTCAGAGTTCATCACAGTATATAGGTAGACAACAAATGAAGGGTCATTCAATCCCAGGACACCCTCTGCCCAATAAATTTACACAGACACACACACACACACACACACACACACACACACACACACACACACATCCATATGGACAAGGTCAAGTTAAATTTCAGATATCGTTAAAGAATTTCATGCATTCCATCAAGCCATCATTCTTCACTGACAGGGTGCCCCAGACAGAAAAGAGAGGAAAGAGGAGAAATGAGACCTGCCTCTCCACATTAATGCTTACTTACTGTTTTGGCTCGGATTTGGGTTTGGTTTTAACTATTCGCCAGAAAAATTCACTAAAGCTGAAAGCCCCACACACTGTGTCTTGCTTCTGCCGCGTCATTGGTGGTGCTGGGGTTGGAGCTCGAGGCCACACATATACTAGGAAAGTTCCAGCCCCAAGCTGTATCATCAACAAAACTGCTTTTTAGCTGAATTTTAGAATACGTTTATATTCTAAAATTCACACCTACATTTTTAATATCTGATGTAACCACAGAAAAATGGTCAAAGCCAGGAAGTTAATGTTAGTAGAATGTAATAAACTAACTAGAAAGTTAACAAACACCACCAGTTTTCTCTCCTTTCTGGTATACTCCGCATTCTTTCACCTTGTCTCTTTAGTCTCTACTGGTATAGGACAATTACCAAATCTTTATCTTCTTATGGTCTTGACACATTCTTTTTTCCCCCCCTGAGGGCCAATTATTCTGTAGACTGTCCAAGCTGGGTCCAACAAAAGTGACACTGTGTCCTTCTTGCTGTGTATGTAAATTCTTAGGAGGCTTGAGGAAATAAAAGCAATTGAGAAAGTAGTGGGGAATGCTAAGTTCTCTGAAAGATAAAAAGAAAGGGTGATATTTTTACAAAGTAAAAATAATGAACTGCTCGTAGCAAATGCCTTCAATCAGGTCAGTGACGGTAGGGACACCGTGAAGTGGGATCACTCAAACATTGCTAGAATGGAAGAATGCAGTGCAAAACTACAGAAGCAAATTTACCATATATGTCACATAACCTAAAGGCTCTTGAAGTCCTTTTACCTCAAAGCTTTACTTATGAAACTCTACCCTAAAAATTAAACAAAAACTTCCTTATCAGAATATCATTTAAAATTTGTAAAAGAGAAATGACAAATATCTGGACATTTTTATAGTAAACTGTTGACCATGTTTTGCCTACTCAACACCTATACATACATTCTTCTGATTTAAGAGCAATCCCGGGAGTTGAAGAAATGAGACCCCCCACCTTCTAAAGGCACGGAATGTAGGTCAGTGGCAGAACACTCTGTCTAGCATGTTGAGTTTCTGGGTTCCATCTGAGAAGGATTTGAATGAAAAATAAGGGAGGGAGGGTTAATGACCATGCAAATGACTTATGACCTAGGCTCCACCAATTAGCTATGTCTACCTAGAACCTTGAAAACTGAGGAGATAACACAGAGAGCCAGACTTTGCTAAAATGTAACAACTAATGATGATTATCCCAAAAGTTAATGCATTGCACCATTATTTCAACTCGATAGAATTTTACAGAGTATCCTGTGAAATGCAGGGTATTAGCCAGGAATATATGGTTGAAGGTTGAATTCAGAGTTCCAGTTTACTAAAGGTAATTGGTATCATTGTTTCTCTCTGAATATCATGTCATAAAATTCTAGTCCCCAGCGTGATGATACTTAGAGATGGAGACTTTGATTAGATTCAGAAAGTCACCAGGATGGTGTCCTCATGATGAAATCAGTACCCCAATACAGAGCGCTACCAAAAATGCTTGCTTTCCCCACAGGAACACAGAGGAGATACAACCATATGCAAACAAGTAGGAAAGTACTTGCCCGGGAACTGAGCCAGACGTCACTTGATCATAGATTCCCCAGCCTACGAAGCTATGCAAAACAGATCCCCAGGCAGCTCAGTGTATGGTATTCCATTATTGCAGCAAATGAAGCTGACAAATCAGAGAGGAACACCTAGAAACGTCTAAACAGCTTGGAATGTTAACGGTCACAGAAGATTGTCCCCACCATAGCTGGGGACTAATGAAGTCATTTGAAGAAGTGGTTAAGGGAAATCCATTTCTCCTCATCCTCCCCTTCTCCCCACCACTGTCTTACAGCTTAAATGGGAGTCTACAAACTGTTTTGGTGGTACAGTTGCAAGAACAGCACTTGAGGAGAAAGCTTATACATCAAAAGCATGTCTAAAGTTGGAGACATGGCTCAGTGGTTAAGAGCACTGGCTGCTCTTCCAGAGGTACTGAGTTCAATTCCCAGTACCCACATGGTGACTCACAAGCATCTGTAATGAGATCTGATGCCCTCTTCTGGCATGCAGGGCATACATACAGACAGAACACTGTACTCGAAAAAAAAAAAAATAAAATAAATCTCTTTGTTTAAAAAAAAAAATTTCTAACCTGTACAGTTTTATATCAGAAAAATTCAGGAAGCATGTAGGGAAATAAACTCTGAAAATGCTTAAACAAGTAGATTCAGCACCAAAAGATATAGGATTTAACTAATTCAAACAGCTATAAGTGATTTTAATTAGCATTTGGATGGCTTTCCTGAAACCTAGACATAAACTCGGACAATACAAAAAGAACTTCGTATGCCAGGGGAGAAATGTAAAATGTAGGAGTGCTTACAAAGAACTTGTTGTCCAGCAATGCAAGAATTGGTGACTCATCTGCAACTCACATACCTATTGTCCTCTTTGTATTTCACAAGGAACTGGTAATTTCTTCACTCCAGCCTTGAGAAATACATTAATAAGAAGAGTGCTAACAAGAAGTAGACAGTGCTTATGTGACACTTCCCTTAGTCCAGTGCCCAGGATGTTGGCAGAAGATATTACAGAGATATGGGCTCTCAAGACTGGAAGTAACAGTGTGAGGTGAAAATTTGAGTGATTTATTCAAGTGGACTCTTTTGCAAGAATGATAGACCATGGGGATTAATACACCCAAGAAGGGAACAATCCAACAGAATACTCCTTGACTTCTGCGTTAAAGTCCCTCACTGTGAGCAGAAAGGCTTAATGTGAGGCAGGTGTTACTAGTCAGGATGTGTCTGGGATGAAGGGATCCTTAGTTGATGGAGAATTAGTGGATTCTCGAGGAAGACTTGTGATGACACTAACATCTGTGTTAAACGTGTCACCAGCCTTCAAAAGAGATCTGTGTCACTTGGGACTTCAAGTCACTTGCTAAGGATGACATTAAATCTTGGCTGACTGGCACATCACTGCGACTCACCTGTTTGAGAGCACCCTGGTAAATACCAACAAATTTTGAATTAAGAGCAATGTATGGTAATTTTTGTCGTGCCCCAACATTTACAGACATTATTTCTCTATCTTGCTAAGTATATTATTATCAATTTTACAGCTGACAGACTCTCTTCCCTGGCTTTTTCACTTATGGAGCCAGTAGAATGTTCAGTCTCTTCAGCCACTTGCTAAGACCTAATTTTTATTTACCATAAATAAAATTATAGGTGACATAATACCTTAAAGTATTTTTGCTGCTGCAGTTCTTTTGCTTCATTTTCTGACAAACTGTAGCCCTGACTTGTGTTGAAATTGTGATTCTCCTGCCTCAGCATGATGAGTTCTGAGAAAAAAATAGCAGATCTACCTGGCCATAATGAACAAGAAATAGAAATTCATTTCAGAATAGTATTAGGAGAAAACGCTTGGGCAAAAGAAGAGGAAGAATCAGTCAGATGGTTGGCCATTCACAGAATCACCACAAATATAACAGCCACCATTTCATGTCAGAGTCCTATATTTCACCTGAAGAACAACACTATAAAAAAAAAAAAGAAAGAGTAAAATTAACTCCCAAATTACACAGAAGTTCCTACTTCTAGGAGACTCAATGAGTATTCAAATCGAAAGAGTAACTTTTATTCTTGTGAAAAATAACAGAATTAATGTTGGCTACAAGAAGATTCAAATTGTGGCTTACAGTTTATACAGGAGGTGAGAGAATGATTCACATACATACCGTGAATGTAGCAGCCCCGCCTCATTGTCTAGTAGATTCACTATCACTGCCCAGTCTTAATTGTAATTTAAAAGGCCATGAAGACACATATCCATAGTGACACTTGAGGAACCACCACACTGAAGAGAATTAAACACAGTGGGTACTCTCACAGCAGGAAGGATCACCAGGACCCTCCCTCAGACAGCGAACCACCCAAGTTCATTCAGACAGTGAAACATGCAAAGGTTCTTCCAATGCCCAGGAAGGCGCCAGGGATCATCCCTTAGAATACAAGCCAAGTGAAGTCAGGAGCCCCTGTTTCCCTCACTGGGGTATTGCGAGGGTCTAGATTAGGACCTGCCACTTGACATGCACACTTGTAGAACAAGCAGATGTAAAATTACATCTAACTGCTCGGGACAACTTGTGCAGAAGACACTTGAGACTCAAAGAATTGACATTAGTGATTGGATGTTCGTTCTATCCATTCTTCTCTCCTCAAAGGTGTTAATTTAGCTATGCTGTTTATAAGGAAATTTAATTGGCATCTACTATATAATTTTTTTGGAATAGAAAGAGATGTTTTCTTTTTTTTTAACTTCTTATTGATTCTTTTGAGTTTCACATTATGTGAACCCCACTCATCTTCCTGTCCTCATATATTCATCTTTCACTCTTGCAAATTTCCCCCACCAAATAAAACAGAGAGAGAGAGAGAGAGAGAGAGAGAGAGAGAGAGAGAGAGAGAGAAGCTTGGAGAATCCTGTAGAAGAGGGAGGAAGAAGGATTGAAAGAACCTGAGAGGTCAAGAACACCACAAGAAAACCCACAGATCAACTGACCTGGGCCCATAGAGTCTCATAGAGACTGAACTGCCACCAGAGAGCATGCATGGGACTGACCTGGGTCCTCTGCGTATATATAAGAGTTGTATAGCTTGGTCTTCATGTAGGTCTCCTAAAGCAGGAGTCTCTGACTATACCACCTGCCTTTGGATCTCCTCCCCTAACTGGGCTGCCTTGTCTCGCCTCAGTAGATGGCTTGTTGATATCCATGGGAGGCCTCACCTTTACTAAGGAGAGGGGGAAGAGGGGTGTATGAGAGGGAGGAGAGAGGGAGAGACTTGGAGGAAAGGAGGGGGGAGCTGCAATCCAGATACAAAGTGAATAACTTAATAAAAAAAAAAGAAGAAGAAAAGCATAGAAAAACATGTCATCTTGGAAGCTGTATTATGTCACAGTGTGTCCCAAAGTATATCCCTCTGTCCACACATCTTCACTTGCAAATGTTCCTTGCACTGAGTCATTCAAGGTCTTTGACTTCTGTGACATCCTCAATATAGAATCCTCTTTGGAACCCCTCCCAGTTACCCTGTTCTTGCCCTGTGTCATGGAAATCCTGCAGCTTTGGATTAGTAGGACTGGTCCTTTCACACATCCCAACAATTTGAGATGATATAAATTTTGGGATCTATATCCCAAAATAGAGCCCTGGATCTGGGCCTCGATGGTAACTGAGCTGGTCAGCCCGCTGGCTCTCCCTTATTCGCACCACCAGAGTGAGCTCTCCAGCAGTGCTCCTGCTAGGCCATCCAATGCCATCACCAGCAAGAGAGATCTCCTGCTATCATGCCCTTGGGCCAGCTCACCCACACCCTTGCCTCTAGAGCCAGCTCCACTGTGCTGCCCAAACAACGTGTAGGACCCACTCTCCCAAGTGCTATAGCCTGAGAGGGACTGGGCCAAGTCTCCCTTCTCTCATAGCCTTGGTACTGGCTCACTCATAACTTCACCATCAGAGCCAGCTCGACTGTGTTACCCAGGCAAGGTGCAGGGCCTGCTTTCCTGAGTGCTACAGCCAGTGAGGGGGCAGGGCTAGCTAGCCCCACTCTCATGTCCTCAAGACCAGCGTTCCCAACTGTCACAGGTGGCGAGATGCGAGGAGGGGAGAGCATCACCCCCGAATCCACGCCACCTCACTGCAGACAAGTGACAGGGACTGCTCACCTGCACTCTTTGCACCAGACCCAGCTTGACTGTGCTGCCCGGGTGAGATACAGGACCACTCTCCTGAGTGCTGCAATGAGAGACACAGCAAGCTCCCCTCATTCACCCTCAAGACTGGCTCACTCATGCCCCCTGAACCAGGGCCAGAGCAGGGAGGTGCAGGGCCCAGTCTCCTCAGTGCTGCAACCAGTAAAGGACAGGACCAACTTACCTACTCTCGTGACCCCAGAGCCACCTCTCTCCACTGCCATAGGTGGCAAGGGCAAGGGAGGTATTATATAACTTTTAATGAAGATAGAATAACTATTCTCTTTTCTAAATCAGAAAGTGTTTACACGGATCTGCTGGACGGTGTCTTACTAGGGTAGTCAATTCGGTGCCACCATGACAAAACGCCAGACATTACAAGTATTGCTAGGAGGAAAGAGTCATTTGGGCTCGTAGTTTCAGAAGTTTTAATTCATGGTCACATGACCCTGTTGACTGTGGACCTATAGTGAGTCAAGACATCACAGTGCAAGAAAGCACACATCTAAAGGTGGCAGAGAGCAGAGAGCAATAGGAAAAGAGGCAAGACTCCAGTATACCCCTCAAAGACATGTCATCAATGGACTGCTTCCTCTGACGAGGTCTATGTCCTAAAGACCCCTCTATGCCACCCACTATGGAACAAGCCTTTAGCCTTTGGGGGAGATTTCAGATACCACAACAATTAACTACCTTGCCTAAGAATCACATGGATTCTCTAACTCCAAGCTCAGTCCAGGAAACTTTTGAGCAGAACGGGACACCACAATACTGTGATCTGCAAATCAATACAAAAGTCACTTGGTTGGTGGTGATGGGGTAACTGTGCTCGCAAAATGAGTTCTTTTATAATCCCATTAAAATCAGACTAAAGACAACTCATGGAATTTTATGTGTACAGATGTCAAAATATACTCTTCAAAATAAAAAGAAAAGTTGTTACTCCTACCATGAAAAATAGCAGGGAACCTGTTGAACCTGTTTGTGTCCTGCAGGCAGCATTGAAGGACAGTCTAACACAAGGGCACAGTGACCAGAACCCTACGCTCTCTCTCTCTCATCCTGATCACATCTTGTCTTGCCTGATTTCCCAGAATTCCTTTCATGTCGACACCTTTCTACTTACATTAAACAGCATTTGTTTCTTACATTTACATGCAAGGACCCCTTGTGTGTAGAGTCCTCAAAATTAGAGCATAGAATGAAAAAATACAGTTACAATAAATCCATAATTGTAATCTAAATATGTAAATAATACATTAAAGTTGCAAGATAGAAAATGCTCCATGTGTATAAATTACTGCAAGCAGTTTTAAAAGTGTACAGAAAACTCAGACAGAGATACATCAGGCCATTGAGTGGTTTTCTCTAAAATTGCAAAACTAAAAGCTTTTTCCTTTCCTTCCAGTGTCGTCTTCCAATTTTCTATAATGAATACCTAATTCATTTATAATAGAAAATGCTTATCTTGCAAAAATCAGGTTAGCAGGAGATAATAAAATTTGAAAAGACTTCATATATTAGAAATTGTTAATGTTTTGTGTGCTAAGCTAGACTAAAATCCTCTCTAATAAAAAAAAATCTGTTAGAATAAATGAACCAATACAGAAACATTCCTTGAGTTCATTAAAAGTCACATGCAGCCTTTCTCTCTGTAGCTGCCTTTATTATTCTGCCTGCTCAGCATATGGAAATCACTGAACAGGGCTATGTAAAAGGGAGTATAAAGGGTACCTTCGAATGGAACCCTGGAATCTGAAGCCTGGCTATATTAGTTACTTATTGATACTGTAGCAAACAGTGCCTGGGATAATATGAATTTAATTTCTTATATGTTCAAAACTCAGAGATCTATAGCAGGGACCATGGGTATAGCTCAGAAGTAGCATGCTTGCCTTACATTCACAAGACCCCAAACCTCTCTCTCTCTCTCTCTCTCTCTCTCTCTCTCTCTCTCTCACACACACACACACACACACACACACACACACACACACACACTCAACTCTCTTACATCCCTCTTGTAAGGACTCATGTGAGAACACTGTACCAATTCTGATCATCCAGGGTAGTCTCCTGATCCTGGGATCTTACATTTACATCTGTATAATCCCACTTGTGATGTAAAGCATGTCATTGGTTTTAGAGATTAAGATGTGTTCCCAGGAGTTCTACATCATTCTATCATCCACTTGTGGACTTTAACAATCTCAGCTCAAATTCAGGACGACTGCATTCTGGAAGCAGGGAGGGTTAGTGGTTAGTCCTTTGGGACAGTTCCCCCATGGAAGTCCTCTGTCTGGCCACTTCTCACATCTTCTGGTGTTCCTTCCAGCCATCCCAGAGAACTCATTACCCTACATTTCAAAAACAGATTTGTTGCAGATTTTGTTCTTTCATTTTTCAGTAAGCTATTGTTTCACAAATTACATTTGTCTAGCATTTTAAGATTATAAAATATTTCCTTATAGTACTTAGTGTATACATCATTTAATTAAAATCAATTTAATAAAGTTCATTTTAATAGTAATTTCGCTCTTAACGTCTTTACTCAACCTCTGTTATGTCCTTAATATGCATCCCCATTTATACATTGAAACTCACTTACTGGAAGAAATAGCAATGACTGATAAACATATGAAAAGATTTTTAACGTCTTTAACTTTTATGGAAATGCAAATCAAAACTCCATCTCATTCCAATTGGAATGGCTACTATCAAGAAAGCAAGAAATACCAAATATGGGCAAAAGCACCCAAAAGCCACTGTAGAAATCACTGAGGTAGCTTCTCAAAAACGAAAAGCATATTTATTATATAACCCAGCAACACTGAGCTTAGGCATATACTTGTAGAACCAAAGTCAACATAAATTAGCCATACCTGAACGCTCATGTTTATTGTGGCACTATCTGTGAAAACCAAGTCACTGACTCATTGTAGGTACCTATCAACAGATGAATGGATACATACACAATGGAGTATTATTTAGCCATTAAAAATAAAATAATGCCATTCATATGAAATAAATAATAGGACCAGAGACATAACAGTAAGTGAAATAAGCATTCTCTCACAGACCGTATCACAGATCTTCTTTTAAGGCATGAAAGAAGAAGCGGAGAGGAGAGAAGTCTGAGTCATGGGAGAAACTCTGTTGTTTCAGACAAATAAGATACACTCGTAAAAACGGGAGCTTTGCGTGTTGTTAATATGTACAGTGAGAATGCTATACCACTTTATAGTGGAATTCTGTTATAGTATAGGTCAAAGGAATGTTTTATATTTGGAAAAATTACTCTCTCTATTCTCTATGGGAAATGTTTCATTTCTATCTGAAGACACATCCCACATCTAAACGGAAAGTTTGTCCATGCTTATAACCATGATGTCGAATATGCCACCCATAGCAGTAACCTCTACAACTTACAAAAAAAGAAGCAGAGTAGTTGTGGCCTTTGGATGCCTACTGGTCGGGCTTTAGCTGAACACACACACACACACACACACACACACACACCACTGAACTCTCAGAAGAATGACTACATGTCTAAAGCAAAAACTACAAAGACCTACTGCCAAGAAAACTTAAAAGTTCTTCCCAACCAGAGATAATCCTTCATCTCCAAGCATGAAGTGCACACATATTGGTCCACTTTTATGCTGACGGGACAAGGCTGGTTTCTGTCTCTAACATTCCCTGTGAATCAGAAGGCTGGACTGAGGGGGAGGTATACTGCATGAGTAGAAAATGCAAAGATCCAAAGAGACTCCCTGGAATTCTCATCTACCAGCCTTTCATTGTCCTCTGGAAGAGGAGGCGTTGAACTCTCACACAGCTTTGGAGAACAGATAAAAGCAATCAGGAAGTAAAGCAGATGCTGGAAGGCAAGGATAAAACTGCTCATACTGGAGCTGCACAGAAGTCTGCAGGCTGTGCTGGGACTTATGACACAGTTACTGAAAACAGTGTGGTCCAATCCTCAGGTCATATACCCTTATATGCTTTGCAAGTTGTTCTGTAAAAGAAGACTGCGTGGGATGCTACATACACTTAATCCCAGCGCTCAGGAGACAGAGGCTGGCCAATCTCTATGAATGTGGCTCCACCCTGGTCTACATAGGGAGCTGCAGACTAGCCAGGTCACGGTGGGGAGCATAGGGGGGCAGGACACAAGGGGTGGGCCTGAGAAATGAGTTTTTTGATGTGACTGTTAGAGCCACTCCACTTAATGTTAAAGTTTTCTATTCTGAGGGCAAGTAAGATTTCACAGATTGGAAGTAGGTTAGCAGGTTAAAGAATGCAAATTGTCAGAAAGTGTTTAATGTCACACTGACTCTAAACGCCGTACTGATGAAAGGGATGGTAGAAGGAAGCTAAGGTTGTGAAAACTAATTAGGGACTTTATTTACACCACACATTACCTGCCTCCTCAGAGGCATGCCAAAGCAACTGTTACAGTATTGTGTATATTGTGTTTAAATGCATTGTTCACAGAAAGATGAGTCCAGGGATAAAAGCACTACACATGTCATACACATACTGTGGTTGCAAGACTCCTTTGCTGTTGAAGTATCATGGCTGTGTTGAATTCGGTTCTCTTAGGGAAAGTGATTTCCTATGGGGAAAATGATAAAGAAACATTCAAAGAGGACAGAGAGAAATTATGCCACAGGAGCATCCGGCGTCAGAAGCAATAAGCCAATATCTGAAATAAAATAGATTATTTTTCCTCTTGTGCAAAACCTTGAAGGCAGCTCACAGAAGCTTCTTTCCAAGTCCATTGTTTCTTTATCACTGTCTCACAGAGATGTGTTGGTAGCAATTTAATTATGATCATATTTTTCCTCCCTATGCATCCCATTGATATTGCCCTGGGCCTTCAACTCATGGCCCAGAGCCACTCAAGGTAAAAATCACGTTGCACATTTATCACTATTTCTCGCTTGAGTACGTGAGGGTTAGCAACACACAAAGCAGGAGGGGTGGTGGTCAGTCGGGAAAAGCAAAAAGCCATTCAGCAAAGCCTGGCTGAAAGTTGCCTCATAAAGACATGATCATCACTGGGTGGCTGAGTTCTCCCAACCAGTCTTACGCTGAGCGGTGCGTTTCCCTGAGCTCCACACTGAGGCTTTATCGAAAGCCACACAGAGAAGACACGTGTGCAGGAACAAGGAGCCGGAGCTGCAGGCTGACATAGAGAACAAAGGACAAATCACTGGCACTGACTAAGGTTTTACCCACCAAGGTAAAACTACTCAAGCGATGGAAGGGAGAGGCCACTGGGCAGGCAAGCATGACAGGCAGAACTCAAGAAAGTGAGTGACATCACCTACTCTGAGACACGTCAACTCACAGCCAGCAGCAGTCATGAGCTGAAAGACTGCCAATTCTAAGCACAGCCCTAGTATTCATTGCGACCCAGTGGCAAGGTCAAGATTATGCCCCTTGACTCTTGAGAACTTAGGAATCCTGCTTTAATCTCAAGACTCCTCCAGTAAACTGGAGGGATGGCTCTGCTTGGGGATTTAAAAACTTAACTAATGTAGCAGAGGACCTAGATTTGAATCCCAGCACCCACATGAAAGCTCACACCTGTAACACGAGTGCCAGAGGATCTCGATGCCCTCCTCTGGCCTTCATGGGCACTACATGTAGGTGGTCCACAGGCATACATATAGGGAAAACATCCACATACGTGAAAATAACACATTTTTTTTTAAAAAAAATCCTCTTCTTTTTGACTATCATGGTGGCCATTTTATGCAGTGCTGGGAATCTAACCCAGGGCTTTGTGCACGCTATGCAATAAAGTTGGTAGAGTGTTTACTCTACCAACTGAGCCGCATCCACAGCATCCTGTAGTCAGAATGAAAAATCAATTATGTTCAGCTTGCCAATGAGATACATCTTGGTGTTAAAGACTAAACTGTGTCCCAAGCTTTCTTTAGCTGCAGTGAAACTGAAGAACAGAGAACATTTGGGACTCCAATGGAAGCTCAGCAAGTAACACATTTCCGAAGTACCAAACAATGGCTTGAGGAAACTCAGCAGGAGAAAACAATGAAATGACTCGTGACGCTGTTGGAGGTTATCCCAACTTAAAGTATAAAAGCCACAGCATCTGAGATCTGAGGCCCTCCTTGAAGATGAGCATCTGAGAAACAGATCTGAGTAGATGTGTACAGAGCCCTTTAACACCAACATCAGTCAGGGTTTCAGGCCTGATGACCCTGTGTTCCCAAGCTCCATCACAGAATCTGACATGTGTTTCCACTTGGCTAAGTCAGTCACTCCCGCATCCGCAGGGGGAATGCCCCATCACACAGGTCTTCTCCTCTTCTCTCTGTACATCTATTCCTGGCAGAGATGAAAGCCAGGATGACTGTAAACAGCATGACAGCTCTTTTAAGACAAAGGAAAGGATTCTTAGCTGGCTAAAGAATTAAAAACAACTCATGCAGAAAGCACAAACATTTCAGAAGACAAAATTAGGAAAACACATTCCAAGACAAGCTATTCGTGTATATAAAATGTAGGCTGTGGTTTTAAATGCCTTTTACAAATTATTTTCCTTCTAATAGACACACATAGTTCCAGAGAACTGGCCTATCACCCTTAATCCTTCCAAATACCACTATTTTAAAGAAAGCCTTTTGTTGAGAACTTTGCATATCGTATTAAGAATCATCATCATATGGCCTAATCGGCCATCATTGGGAAGAGAGGCCCCTTGGCCTTGTAAACTTTATATGACGCAGCATAGGGGAAGGCCAGGGCCAAGTAGTGGGAGTGGGTGGGTAGGGGAGCAGCGGTGGGGGTGGGGGTATAGGGAACTTTCAGGATAGCATTTGAAATGTAAATAAAGAAAATAATAATAAATAAATAAAATTTTAAAAAAAAGATAATAGAAGAACCAATAAAAAAAAAAGAATCATCATTATAAAAACATCCACGAGAGGATCCCCAAGTTTTTGTTGTCTCTCTTCCAATACTTTCGCTCTCTCCATCCTCTCCCAACCTGATCCCTTATGTTCCTGTCTGCTTTACCAGCATTCACCAGAAATATCTATTCTATATTCCCTTCCTAAGAAGATCTTCGAGCCCTCCTTGTTACTTAGCATCTCTGGGTCTCTGGATTGAGCATGGTCATCCTTTACAGCTAATATCCACTTATAAGTGAATATATACCATGTTTGTCTTTCTGGGTATTGATTATCTCACTCAGGATGACTTTTCCTAGATCCATCCATTTGCCTGCAAATTCCATGATGCTGCTGTTTTTAATAGTGAAGTAATAACTAGAAACTTAGCTCAATGGAAACGCCCAGGAATCTAGGAGGGTGACCCTAGCTAAGACTCCTAGCAGTAGGGGATATGGAGCCTAAACTCATCCTCTCCTCTAACCAGGCAAGACTTCCAATGGAGGGTTTGGGATACCAACTCGGCCACATAACCTTCGCCCTACAATCTGCCCTGCCTGTGAGATGTGCTGGGATAAGATGGCACAGAAAATGTGGGAATGGTCAACCAATGACTGGTCCAGCCTGAGACCCATGCCATGAGTCTTGACACTACCCGCAAGACAAGGAACCAGAAACCCACAGCTGCAGAGATCCAGAGCAAATCATTAGGTGGAACTCAGGCAATCCTACAGAAAATGGGCAGAAGGATTAGAGAAGCCAGAGGGATCAAGGACATCAGAAGGAAACCCACAGAATCAACTAACCTGGGCTCACAGGGGCTGGCAGGAGTCTGCATGGAACTGACCTAGGCCCTCTACATATATGGTATATTCTGTAGCTTGGTCATCTTATGGGACTCCTAACAATAGGAGCAGGGGCTGTCTCTGACTCTTTTGTCAGCTTTTGGAACCTTTCTTCCTACTGAGTTGCCCTTTCTAGCCTCAATATGAGAGGAGGGTCCTAGTCTTACTGCAACTTGGTATGCCATGCTTGGTTGATAACTATGGGAGACCTGCCCTATTCCAAAGTGAAACTGGATGGGGCATAGGTGGGAGGTAGTGGGGGAAATGGGAGAAACTGTGAGAAAAATAAAAGGAAAACAGCAGTTGGGGGGGGGGAGAGAGGGGGAAGGGGAGAGGGAGTGGAGGGGGAGAGGGAGAGAGAGGGAGAGAATTTCTTAGGAAGCTACTGCAGGATGATTGCTGTGAGTTAATGGCCAAGTTTGGCTAAATAGTGAGATATCTCATCACAAAACAACAAAAGAGCAAATAGAATATACCTCAAGATTTAGTATAGATGGATTCCAATCTAATTCGCTTTAAAAAAAAATGGATAGTACTTTGTATTTCTGCACCTGGTGATGCTATTTAATTTGTTAGTATATTGTTTCCAGTCTTAGTTCAGAGCGTCCCATTCTGATGACTTATTGAGTTTTAATTGAGTGGGTAAACACTCATCGAGAAAAGTGGCTGTGTTCAAACTTCTCAGGCCACTGTGGTAACATTAAGTTTCCCAGGTGTGACAGAAGTATGGCATTCTGTCTCCAGTATTTTATAGTGTTTATGGCAGAAGTAGCAAAGAAGCCGAAGTAATACCCAGACCTGCAGGTGGCTTTTCTTTTTCTCTCCTTTACTTTTTTGGTTGGATTTTTTTTTTGTGTGTGTGGGGGGGTAATCTTTCTTCACCCCACACAACCACTGTCAGGACAACTTTTTTTTTCATTAATATCAAATGAAGAATTGCCTATGTCTTCACATTGCTGAAAGGTAGAGGCAGGTAGATGAATAGCTACATACACTCCTATTCTTCCAATCCTTAGTTGCTATTGTATCCTTGAACTATCCAACCCTCTGCCAGCAGATGTTCACCTCTGCTATTGTTTATTGGTGTACAGAGCCATGTGGTGTGATACTTATCTAAAGGACATATATTTGTTGAAACTTTCCCCAATGTTGCAATATTAGTACTGCAACTGGGTTCCATGATATCTTTCTCCTGTTAGGCTCACCAGAAACACTGGAAATAAAATCACTTGGCTAAATCAACATCAGGAGATTCCATAGACACCCAAGTGGTTCCCTATAATTTAGCCTAATGATGTAGGGGTAGAAAGTATTATTTGAAGAAAGGAGGGAGACATCTAACAAAGAAGAAAAATACTTCGTGCATAAAAACACAAGGAGGAAAAACAAAACCAAGGAAGAAAAGACAGTGCCACCCACAACTGCTTTCCCTTGGAACAACACAAAGACCACCACAAAAGGACAAGGATTTGTCTACCCATATGCATACAAATAACATTATATAGACCACCAGGTTATACCTGTACACACATACACACACACACACACACACACACACACACACACACACACTCAGCAATTAAAGAACATGAAATAAATTTGAAAAAGAGCAAGGGGTACATGGGAGGGTTTAAAGAGGAAAGGGAAGGAGTAATTGGTGTAATTGCCATCTCAAAATACACACACACATACACACACACACACACACACACACACACACATATATATATTAGTTGCCACATTAATATTACAACAGATGATGAGAAAGAGGAAGGGAGAATGGGAGCTATTTCCAGGAGGTAACAATGTCATACAATCACTTGGAACAACAGCAAGGACATCCCCCACATTTCAGGAAAATATATTAATAAAAGTCCTGCTGGGTTTGAGCGCTCAAGCCCACCTACACGTCATTAATATACCCTAATCTCATCATCTTCTAAGTCAACAGTTCTAGTGACATAAAAATCTTAGTTTCATTATTTCAGCTCATTCCCAATATTTAATAACAGGAGACATTTTGAGGGCACTAACAGGGTTACTTGTCAGGAACTCCTTTTACAGAAAGCTAAAAACAAGCCAAGAGTGACACTTGAAATTGATCATCCTTTTAGCCATTCTGTCAGACTTCCGAAAATTAATGAGTGGGCTGCAGGAGGGAAGTGGCTTACCAGAACATCGCGCAAATCTGCTGATCTCGACTCGCTGAAATTCTGCTTACCTAATGCAAAGCTCGAAGCACTTCACTTCTGCACAGTGCTTACATTCTATCTGAGTCTTCTCAATTTCCTTCATATGACATTACTCCGTCCTCAGGAAAGTAGCAGCAAAATGTGAAGGAAGGCAGAAGCCTCAGCCTCTCTGTTGATGGCACAGGATGAGAGATACTGTTTATCTTTAGACTACAAAGTTGCTATGCTTATATAAAAGTCAAGACTGAGAATGCAGATACTACGTGTTCAACAGTATCCATTGGGAACAGTAAACAGAGAACTACTAGAGGCTAGAGATGCAGTGAGGAGATTGCCTTGGTAATGAGATAGCTCCACAAGAAGACCATCTGTGACAAAGGTAAGATCCTGCTCTCTGTAGAATGGCCTCTACCAGTTTCCTAGATAGCCATACAATAAGTATGTCCTCCTGCTGAATACTATAGTGTACCCCCCCAAAAAAAACATACAGAAACCCAAAACTTTAAGGATATCAAATAACAAATAACACCATTGACATAGCAATTGTCAAGTCAGCATAATTGAATAATAAACTTCAATAATAATAAATTGAGTAATAAAATTATATATATATATATATAATATAGGGGTATATATATATATATACCCCTATAAACCTGGACCCAAATATGTTTCTTCAGCCCCAAGCTATCACAGGCTGCATAGCACCCAGTGGGCCTTTGAGGAAACTGCCCTGAATTGCATGTATAGGCATTTTTTCCTCCTTCTCAAGTCAGTTATAAGGGAGCTTAGGCCTATTTGCAATTCCTCTTTCAGTGGCCAGTATTTAGAATTTTAAGAATCTCATGGCTCACTAAATCAACTAAGCAGGGCTTATGTGGGCTCACAGAGTCCAAAGTGGCAAGCACAGTGTCTTCCGTGCTGTTAGCAGATGTCCTGGCTGTTAGCCTGATGGTTTTGTAGGATTCCTAACAGTGGGAGTGGGTGTGTCTCTGACTCTTTTGCCTGCTCTTGGGACTCTTTCTCCTATTGGGTTTTGAGGTCCAGACTCTATATGAGGCTTTTGCCTTGTGCTATCTGTTTGGTAGTTGTCTCTTGGAGGCCTTCTCTATTCTGGCAGGAAATGGAGGGAGAGCTGGGAGGAGCTGGGAGGAGTGATAAGAGGGGAGATCATGACCAATATGTGTAGCATAAGAGAAGAACCTATTTTCAATTTAAACAAAAAAATCTTTATCCCTCTCCTAGGGCTCAAGGCTCTTTATGGAAAATGGAACAGAAAGACTGCAAGGGCCAGAGGCAGTGGATGAATTCAAGAAAAAATGGTGTTTTCTGTTGTGAATGAACGAGACCTGTGAGAGCTCAAGCCAGACAAAATGCCAGCATGGAGGGAGGAGATGAACAGGAACCCCCCCCCTCCTCATTAGCTGAAGAGCTATTGGCATGTGGTAGCTACTGACAGAGGAGGAGACATTTTCCTTTAATGGTGTGACATCTGGTAGGTAAACCACACTCCAGGACAGGTTGACATCTTAGAGTAGTTGGTACCTTTAAAAATAAATCTTCGAATATGTGTACTTAACTTGTACTTTGAATTAAATAGATCCCAAGACATGTCCTGCCCTAATAACTGCTAAGCAGTACTGTTTTCACTTGGTAATAGAATTATATCCTTGAAAATACTCACAAACATTCAGAAATCATCTCAGCTAAGCATCAACAATATTATCATGTCTACTATTGTTGTCCTTGTTTAGCTGGTGTTCAGACAGTCACGTTGGTGAGATTTTTCTGGTTGTAGCTTTTACTATTCCTCAGAGACACAATGTCACAACAAACTTCCTGGACCTCTGCTTCTTACAATCCTTCTGTTTCTCTTTTGCAATGATCTTTGATCCTTAGATGTGGGAGTTATATTGTAAATGTCACCATTTGGACTGAGCTTTATAGCTGCATTTTGATTGGTTGTGGTTTTCTTTAATGACCTCCATCTGATGCAAAGAAACATTGCATTGGCAATTATAAGATAGACAAGGGAAGGCTCACACAAGGAATTCACCCTACACAAAGGACTACAGGAACCTGAAGAATGGTTATCTAATACCAAAACATCACCCCTGAAAGGATAAATACAAGTAACACTATACAAACTGGACAGGTTGTATCTAGGAATATACATGAATTGGTATATCTGAATATATACATACATATAGACAATTGTGAGATATATATATATATATATATATATATATATATATATATATATATATATTAAAAATGGAACATGAATTTGACAGAGAGCAAATGTGGGTATAGTATATGGAATGGTTTAGAGAGAGAAAAGGGAAGGGCAGAAATTATGCCATTCTACTATAAGCTTAAAATAATAGAAGAACTTTTTAAATACACAAAAAAACTAACCAAGAATATGCTTCCATTAACTCGGTAGGAGTTAAGAATTAGACTGAGTCGCTGAACAAGAACTGGTCAGAGGAGATTACCCATGAGCCATTTACTGAGATGTTTGGTTAGGGTTGTTAGAACTGGTCAGAGGAGATTACCCATGAGCCATTTATTGAGATGTTTGGTTAGGGTTGTTAGAATTCGAATCATTGAGACGTGGGAACTCAAAAGCAAGGATGCATTCCAAATGATGGAAAGATCATGTGCAAATCCAGGAGAAAAGAGCAAGTTGGAAGCTACTGATGAAACGAATCTGTGCTGAATTTTTTTTTCTTAAAAAAATGCTTTGGCAATTGGTTTTAATGGTTCTTGGTTCAAACTTCTATTCTAACATTCTAACATATCACTGCTATCTATAAACCCAAACAGTGGTATGAATCTAAAAAAGGGAATGTATTGTCACCATGCCTCCACCAGCATTCAGAGTGGATGGAACCTGAACATATTAAAAGACTTACCCTCCACTTTCCCTAACTCTCTGCACTGGGTGTGAGCTGCTGCAGATCTGAGTGGGGAGGGAGGAGTGGTGATAGGCTTATGCATGCATGACTGCCATCAGAATCATGTGCTTCATTTAGGGACACATAGCACATAAAAGAACAAATCCGAGCACTTACTATAGCGGCTGGCGATTACTGACTATTCATTAAAAAGGTATTTGGCTTTTTCCAATGTAACCTTCATGTTCTTTGTGAAGAAATAGCCCATCAGCCCATTTTCCTATAAATTATGCAGCTCCATATTTATTCTTCTTCAAGAGTCTATGCCCTGATTTATATAAAAAACTGTTTAAAGGTTCCTATGGCCTAGGGATTGTGGCTAAAATACTGGAATCACACTAGTGAGAGAGGAAAAAAAAACTAAATTAAGCTCTGAAAGGGATGCTGCCCAAGTTAATACTTCCCTTGTGCCCCAGTGAAACTCCCTCTGACAAGCAGGGCTAAAAATGTGTTCCTGTAATTGCTTCTTTCCCCAGCATTGCTGAGCAATTGTTTTGCAACTCTACCCTCCCGGCGCACATACATAGAGTTATCATGATGTGATCCCCAAATGATGCCTGGACCCAAAGAGCAATGTTTTATAAATCCCGCAGTCAAGAAGAATGGGAAAGATTAGCTGGAGAAGTAATTCTGTTTTCAGCGTAGCAGCATCATAGGCTTTCATCCAGAAAGAAGAGAAATGCACCCAGAATACAATCACAGCTTGCACTTGGCTTTATCTATCCTCTCTAGACAGTAGCCCACATAGCCATAGACGGCCCATCTGCATGCTTGGGCTTCTCGGCATCTGTTCCCATCAAAGGAACAGTGGAACACATGAGATGTCTTACAGAGTCAGAGAGATGCTTTATAGCTTCAGGTTATCCCTGAAAGAACGTATCCATTCTCCCTGGTATCAGTCTGAAGAGAGACAAGGTGAACTTTGAAACTCCCCTGTGTTCCTTACCTTTAACAAAGAAAGGTACATATAATATCACTTCTCTAGTTCTTCTTGAAATTGCAATTATATATGAATAAATATATGATAAGAGAAGGGGATGGGTGCTATGGCACATGTGTGGTGCTCAGAGACAACTTTGTTGAATTATTCTTTCCCTCCACCTTCGTATGGGAACCAGGGATTGCCAACTCTCTTGTGCAAGCAACTTTACCCACCAAGCCATCTCGCCAGTCTCTGCATTTCTATTTCTTGAATTCTGACTCTGTATACACTTTAGATAGGCACATACTGTTTAAAATCTAAACAGGATTTTAAAGCTTTCTGTGATAAACGTTGCTTCTTTTTGTCTTAAAACCACTTCTTTAACTGATCTTTGTAATACTCAAATATTTGGGGAAAAAAACTACACTATTTGGATTGGCCAGACTGTAAATTTGCAGGGTCTGACCTCCAGATGTTATTACCCCATAATTGGTGCTTGTGTTTGAGTGTTTCAGGATACCAATTCAAGTGTTTTGACCTGAAACAAGAGAGACATGCACACAGCCTCTGGATCTTTTGTGTGCATGTTTAAGTACTTATGCCAGAAGAGATCACAGGACATCTACTGACCCCATGAGATTCATGGTTTGGTGAAGGCTACTGACTCTTCTTATTAGAAAAAGTGACCAAAGTCCCGACTCTAAATCATGCCTTCCTAATATTTTCTCTTTGTGTTATATGGCTGCTCAAATAATCTTAAACTCTAGAAAAGGGTATTTGGAATAGGTAATAAAAGATGGTAAAACTTTAGGAAATTACTTAAGAGAAAATTACTAAAACTGTATCAAAACATCACCAAGAGTTTCCAACTTAATTATTCCTATTCCCAAGCCAAACCATATGCCAACAACTGAAAACTGGATTGCATGTTATGAACCCATGTATTCTTAATGGGATCAACACTTTAGTTTGTGCCATATTTGCTCAAAAGGTAGATTTATTTTTTTAATAACCTTAAAGTAAACAAACTTAAGCTATAATACTTCTCACCCTGAGAGAATATCTATGAACCCCTAACATCCCAAGATATACTATCTTCCAAGTTACTCTTAGATTATGAAAGAAAAATCCATACTGTTACAAGGGCATATACCAACGTTTTCCCCTTCCTGAAATACCCCACTCTATTCAATCATTGAACAAAAAGATAACTACTCCTTGTGGCTCAGAAATATGGATGATGTTTCTAACTAGTGTTCGTTTTTCTCTCGCTGCTGGCTCAGCTTGTCACTCCTGTTTGACAGTGGGTAGAACCACTGCTTTAACTTATTCTGTTACTTATGTAACAAAGGCTAAACCACCAAGGTCAATGTTGGCTATAATCCATCACATTGCCAATATGTCTGCCATGATTGATGGAGCATTGCCTTGCAGGGTCTCTGACTTCTGTTACTGTCACATTTTTGTCTCTCAGCCACACCAGGAATGGATCTCCGAGATATGGTAGTGTTTATCTCCCAATGACCCTGTGGATTAAAATGGCTGAGAGACTGGTCTACATCCATAGAGCAGTGGGAAACAAGGACTGGTGGATTTTATGCACCCAAAATGTGTACTGAAGCAAGCATGATCTGGGGAAAGGATCCAAACTTAGTCCTTTGCTTGAGTGTTAAAAGAGATGGTTCTTATAAAACAAAAACAAAAACAAAAAACATAGCCATGCTAAACACATTTCAATCACTAAATCTTAGATGATGTAAACAAGCCCATTAAAACAACCTTAAATGTTTAGCAAAGTAGCAATTAGTCAAGGAATTTTATAGCCTTTTTAGGGGGGTTAATCTTGCTGTTATTGATAATCAACAGTCTTGGAGACATGATTAAAATCCTAACCCTAGGTCAATAAACACAATACTCTTGATTTCAAGCTTTTCCTTGAGGCAAACCTGACAAGTCCAATACAGACAGAAGCACAGAAGTCGATTATAGGGGAAATGCAAGTAGCGCGTGTGTCTACTTCCTTTTGGTCATCTTCTCCTTTTAATCAATAACACACTGAGTCTCCAGATTCTATTGAATTCAGTTTACAAAGCCTTTTGTTTTATTTGTTTCTTGTTGTTGTTGTTGTTATGCTCACCTGTCGCTAAGACAAATCATTCATGGTATCGTGGATCTGAACTAACAGAGACTGCATGAATCAAAAAGGTAAAGAAAGAAAGAAAGAAAGAAAGAAAGAAAGAAAGAAAGAAAGAAAGAAAGAAAGAAAGAAAGAAAGAAAGAAAGAAAAGAAAGAAAAGAAAGAAAAGAAGAAAAGAAAAAAACCTCTCCCTCCCTGGAGAGGCAGCCAGCTGTCTCCTTGATTCAGCTCTGCTCTTGGCTGATTTGGAGGCTGCACTGGCATCCGATCCAGAGAGTGCAGTATAATAAGGTACGACAATGGAAACTGTTACCAGGGAGAAACAGAACATCTGGTCCAGAACAAAAGCAGAGTCCATTGCTAAGAACCCGCCTGGACATCATCGTTCGAGCGTGAATATGCCTGGCCCTGTCACCTGAAAGAAGAGCTCTTTGGAGCCAACTAAGAAGAGAACACAGAGCAACAAGGAAAAGAAACCCCAAGGAAGAAATTATGTGTCATTTTCTCAAAGCTTTTGCCTAAATGTAGAATAATTTCCAATCAGTCTTCTGGCGGTTTGATTTTTCAAAACCTGAAATTTTAAACCAGCAGGGATGTACTGGTTTGTGCCTTTTCATTCTGTGGTGTAAGATTTGCGGGGTTTTCTGTTTGTTTAGCTTTGTTGGGATGGCTAAAGCTTCCTTTGCCGACCTGCTGTTATAAGCAGAGCTAATGATTGGCATGCATTTTGTAGAATTATTTTAACTGCCAAGGGCCTACTGATGCAGACAGCCACTCAGAGACCAACGAGAAGGGAGCCATACACACGGGCCACATGCCTTCTCTCAAGCTGGGTATCTACATGGCCCGGGAGGGGCTTTGGCTGTCCAGGTTGCTTTTTAAGCTTATAAGCTTATTGTTGTATTGGTTGCTGTAAATACTGAGCAACACCTTCAGAAATGGAGAATCTGACTTCCAATTGCGTTAAAATGCTGATTAAAAGGTGGTGGTGGGTGGGTGGGTGGGAGTGGGGGGGTGCTTTCCCTGTTGACAAAGGCCCTGTCAAAGTGAGAGCCATTGTACTCAACATAAGGTTTGTGCATTTCATTCTTTTCCAGAACCATCTGTCTGGATTTAATTCACTGATAATTTTATCAGTCTCCCCATGCTTTGCCTGAAACCTCTCCACTGCATTTTTTATTCTCCACAGATGTTAACTCTTTGAATGACAGTCTCAATGCCTTTAGAATTTTGATGAAGACACACACTCTCTCTGAAGGATCCAAGCCACGGTCAGCTCTTTCCCATCGCCCTGCTACACTCACAGTTGGTCCTTGCAACAAAAGTTGTGCTTGTCCCAAGCAAGCTGATCTACTCACAAAACTGTATCCATAACTTTGCTGAGGACAATGCCAACAGGGCACTGTTCTAGACACATGAAGGACCACTCTAGACGCCTTTTGAAAACAGGCTATTAGAATATATTGTATAGGAATAGTGCCTATCTTCCTACCAAAGTAGCCCATACATATAACACTATCCTTAAGAGAGTGAAGGTTATCCAAACCCACTGATCTATTTAAAGGTTAACTATTTGAATAAGCTGTTTTTTTCTCAAGACATTTTCTTTTTGTTTTTTAATTTTACTTTTTTCTTCTCTTCCCACTCTCGTTCTTTATTGAGCTAGGCTCTTGCAATGCGTTGGCTCCATTGACCCTCCTGCCTCAGCGTCCTGAATGGTTAGGATCATTGGCATACACCACTGCATCAAGCTTAAACTTATTTTTTATAATGTTTATATTTCATCAGTATGGCAAATTCTTGAGAGGGGAAAATAGAAGGAACAAAAATTGAACTTTGTCTTATGGTTTTCCAGGTTTCAATAGTTAAGGGTCCACTGTATAATACCACTACTGAGCATATACCCAGAAGATGTTCCAACTGGTAATAAGGACACATGCTCCACTGTGTTCATAGCAGCCTTATTTATAATAGCCAGAAGCTGCAAAGAACCCAGATGTCCCTCAACAGAGGAATAGATACAGAAAATGTGGTACATTTACACAATGGAGTACTACTCAGCTATTAAAAACAATGAATTTATGAAATTCTTAGGCAAATGGATGTATCTGGAGGATATCATCCTTAGTGAGGTAACCCAATCACAAAAGAAGTCACTAGATATGCACTCACTGATAAGCGAATATTAGCCCAGAAACTTAGAATATCCAAGATACAATTTGCAAAACACATGAAAATCAAGAAGAAGGATGACCAATGTGTGGATACTTCATTCCTCCTTAGAATAGGGAACAAAATACCTATGGAAGGAGTTACAGAGACAAAGTTTGGAGGTGAGACAGAAGGATGAACTATCCAGAGACTGTCCCACCCGGGGATCCATCCCATAATCAGCCACCAAACGCAGACACAATTGCATATGCCAGCAAGACTTTGCTGACAGGACTCTGATATAGCTGTCTGTCGTGAGGCTATGCCAGTGCCTGGCAAATACAGAAGTGGATGCTCACAGGAACACAGAGCCTCCAATGGAGGAGTTAGAGAAAGTACCCAAGGAGCTGAAGGGGTCTGCAACCCTATAGGAGGAACAACAATATGAACTAACCAGTACCCCCAGAGCTCGTGTCTCTAGCTGCATATGTAGCAGAATATGGCCTAGTCGGCCATCATTGGGAAGAGAGGCCCCTTGGTCTTGCAAACTTTATATGTGCGTGAGTTGGGGAGCAGGGTGGGGGGAGGGTATAGTGGACTTTCGGGATAGCATTTGAAATGTAAATAAAGAAAATATCTAATAAAAAGTTGTTTAAAAAACGAAAAAGAGTCAGCTGTATTGTCTTGAAGGTGTATTGTAAGGTAGAGCATCATGGCAGGAGGGTGAGGTGAACAGAGATGTTCATCCTATGGTAGCCAGGAAACAGAGAGCCAAGAAGGAATAAGATAACATTCATAGGCACAGGCCAGTAACTTACATCCTCCATGTCCCAAGTAAAATGTCTCTGTATGGTTGATGTCACATCTTGCTTTAAAATTTTCATACTAAGCATTTCTAAATATCTATATTGACCAGGGTTTGGTTCTGGGCATGAAAGAAAATAAATTTTTAAAAAATTCACAAGATACCCAATCCTGGTGATCTAAGAGAGAAAAATGAAACACAAAGTGATGATTGGCAAAAAGTACCCTAGCAACATGAGAGGGAGATTTCTTTAACCAGAGGCCTGGTACTTAGTGGGGCTAGGAAATGTAGGGAAGACAGGAGTAGAGATGAGAATGCGAATGTTTGCAGGTATAAGAAGCTGCTAGGAATGTAGAGGGGAGGGTTTGCAGCAAGTCCTGGGAATACATAACATACAATGTAGCTGGATCCTGGGCGTATGTAGGGAGGAAACTAGAGACACAGAGGTGGAAAAGAGTCGTGATCTGGAGACAGAAAGATGCCACTGAGACAGAATGAGACACAGTGTCACCTGCACTTTCAGAAGATAATGACAGTTACGTATCTGGCAGCTCAGAAAGAGAGACGTTAAAAACAGGGAAAAACTGGAAATGCCATGATAAAGAAATACAAGTCCTGGGTTAGGGCACATGCATTTGCCATGAAAGTCTGTAAATTTGTTCCGTGTCTTAGTCAGGGTTTCTATTCCTGCACAAACATCATGACCANGAAGCAAGTTGGGGAGGAAAGGGTTTATTTGGCTTACATTTCCATACTGTTTTTGATCACCAAAGGATGCAGGCCTGGAACTCAAGCAGGTCAGAAAACAGGAGCTAATGCAGAAGCCATGGAGGGATGTTCTTTATTGGCTTGCTTCCTCTGGCTTGCTCAGTCCACTCTCTTATAGAATCCAAGACTACCAGCCCAGAGATGGTCCCACCCACAAGGGGCCTCTCCCCCTTGATCACTAATTGAGGAAATGTCCCACAGCTGGATCTCATGGGGGGCATTTCCCCAACTAAAGCTCCTTTCTCTGTGATAACTCCAGCTGTGTCAAGTTGACACAAAGCTAGCCAGTACATTCAGACTTTACAACCAACAGATGGAAGAGACATCTCAAGCTGAAAGCCTCAGGTGAAATGAAGAAAACAGATGAATCTGCTTTGCAGATTTGCCTCGCTCTAGTACAGCACTTGCTCCTGCAGAGGTTGCCACTATTTTCCAGGTGAACCTAATCCATCCCTCAGGGGAAATGTCTTCCTCACACTGAAGATACGTTGCGGTTCTTGGGCAACCACAAACACCCTGATATTGGTTTTGTGCCTGCAGAATCACAGGTTTCACTGGGACACATCCTTCTAAGATGTAGGAATGAAACAATGGCCAGAAAAGAAAAGGTTGGCTCCATGGTATTCCAAACCCAAGGAGCATGGAATGGGAGAATGAAGGAAAAACACAGTCCTTCAATTAAAAGAGTAGATGGGACTTTTAAAATTGAATATTCAACAATGAAAATGTACTGCTTGGAATCGGAGCTGATGATGACAATTATTATTATGGTTCCTGAGAATAGCTACGTGTTACACTAGCTAAAAGTGTAACTCCACTCATGCAGATTTACTTGTGAGATTTGTGTTCAGTTTTTCTGAGTTTGAAGATTGGTTGTGGTCATAAACCAGGCCTTCAGAGTAGGGAAAAACAAAAAACAAAAAACCTCTATTTAAAGCAAAGTTTATTAAAGACTTTCAAAGGAGGCACCTAGGGGAGAGTTGATATGAAATGATAAAGGCTACTGTTTGCCAAAATGCATGCCCCTTTCCTCCTGGATAAATAGGTAGATATCATTTCCCAGCCACCAGTAGGTAGATTCCAACTGACTGCCGGATAGAAGATGATTGATCAGAGGTGATGCTGTTCACTTGGCAGCCTTAAAAATCTTCTGATGTGATCCTCCGCTCCTTCTTTATTGCTTTCTGATAAAGTGAAATGCCAAATCATTCATTCCACAACCCCCAGGACTGGTCAGGTCAAACAAACGAACAGATGCTGTTGGCTTAGCAACTTGCTGGACTGTGATGCACACGAGAAAAACACATCCCAGAGTCATTACTTGGTTAGTCTCTGAGACTTGAAAACTGTGCATTGCAGCAATTAGCCTGCCTGATAAAACTTTAGGCTTTACAATCAGACAGAATGAGGTCTGTGCCTCAGTTCTGTAACATAATAAACTTAGAACACATGACAAGTGACTTCGTCTCTTGGAGCCTCATGTTCCCTATAAGTAGGAGAGGGGGGAAAATAGATCTGCTGTGATTATAAAATACAATATATGTAATTTTGCACAGTGCCTGGCAATAGAACGTCTATGATAGAAGGTAGCTATTAATATCTCAGTAGAGAGGACATGATTTGTATAGAATTATTAGCCAGCCTGGAAATAGCATTGGAAAGTGGAATGAGAAGCTAGCTTTGGAAAAAAAATACTCTTCTCGAACGTTTCCTGAAAAAGATAACTACAATTTTTATCTTCATCTCTTATGAAACAGTTGCTTCTAATTATAAGAATGTCTAGTTATAAAAAGTTAAACAGAAACCTAAGATTGTGAGTTAAGATTTGTGCTGGAGAGATAGCTCAGTGGTTAAGAGCACTGGCTATTCTTCCAGAGTTCTTGAGTTCAATTCCCAGCAACCACATGGTGACTCACAACCATCTGTAATGGGGTCTGATGCCCTCTTCTGGTGTGTCTGAAGACAGCAACTGTGTACTCATATACATTAAATCAATGAATGACTGAATGAATGAAGTTAAGATTCAAACTCCAGTTCTGGAATACCCATCTTTTTCATGACTACATGGCTGACATAGAACTTACTCTCATACTATAAGCCACAAAACTAGACAGAATATATGCAGCAAGTGTTATCAGCGTTGGATAACAAGCTTCCCGGTTTGTAGACAGCTCTCTGATACCCAACAGAAGAAAAACATGTGAGGTCAGCTTTGTTGTGACTCAGTATTGCTCTCTAAGACGTATTCGGAATGGAAGTATCCTAACTGGCTCATTAGGCAGAGGGCAGAGAGAGAACAGTTTTCCAGGAAAGACACTGGAGACAGAACAGATGCCAAAAACGAGGACATCGGGATGCTAAATAAACATGTTCCAGGAGACCTTGGTAAAGGGCTGGGCAGCATGTGAGCTGGGTAGGACTCAGGAGGGCTTCTTTTATTATTATTATTTTATTAGATATTCTCTTCATTTACATTTCAAATGCTATCTCGAATGTCCCCTATACCATCCCCCGACCCTGCTCCTCTACCCACCCACTCCCACTTCTTGGACCTGGCCTTCCCCTGTACGGGGCATATAAAGTTTGCAAGACCAAGGGGCCTCTCTTCCCAACGATGGCTGACTAGGCCATCTTCTGCTACATATGCAGCTAGAGACACGAGCTCAGGGGGTGCTGGTTAGTTCATATTGCTGTTGCACCTACAGGGTTGCAGCCCCCTACAGCTCCCTGGGTACTTTCTCTAGCTCCTACATTGGGGTATCTGTGTTCTATCCTATAGATGACTGTGGGCATCCACTTCTATATTTGCCAGGCATTGGCAAAGCCTCACAAGAGATAGCTATATCAGTGTCCTTTTAGCAAGATCTTGCTGGCATATGCAATAGTGTCTACGTTTGGTGGCTGATTATAGGATGGACCCCCAGGTGGGGCAGTTTCTGGATGGTCCATCCTTTCATCTTAGCTTCAAACTTTGTCTCTGCAACTTCTTTCAAGGGTATTTTATTCCCTGTTTTGGGGAGGAATCAGGAGGGCTTGTTAAAGTAGCTGCAGGGAGTGGACTCCTCAGCTTCTTGATCTCTAATTAAATACATTAATATTGTTATCCTCATTGAAAGGTATCTTTAAGTGCCTTGAGAGAAAAAACAATATATTTATTCTTTTTATATCACTATGATGGAATAATCAATTCTCTTTAATAGTGACCACTTTGAAAACCCTTTGAAGTCAAGCTTCAGTAGATCTGTGAGGGATCTACTTGCTTAGATGTGAGATGCATTTAGGACAAAAGAGCCCTATCTAAAAAGAACATTCTGATAATTGTGTGCAGTCTTCTGATAACCAGACAGTATGCAACAGAACAGGTCCTACCTGTCTCCAAATAATGTAGCATCCTCTTGTAAGCTCATGAACTGACCACCAGATGGCAGAAGATGTGTGGTCAATCTGATGGACAAAGGCAAGCTAAGGAAGAAGATATGGATCCCAAACCCTGGAGAAGAGAGTGATGCTTGGTTAGACCCCACCTACAAGTGTGATGCAAGTCATTAGATAGAGGCTGTCTATGACCTATGAGGTGCTAATCCTTAAGATCTCTGTGCTTCTTAGCAACCACAGTCCATCAGTCCATGGACAGGTTTGGTCCAGCACAGATTCACCTATCACATATCTCAGAAGCCCACAGCAGGACAAAATTAATGCAGATCCAAACCCAACTGACTCAGACCCAAGGACAGTAATGGAGAATAAGAGAAGTAGATCACAGCACAATGAATTATTTAAATCTATGAGTTTGTACATATAAATGTGCATATATAATTATGTATATCATTGAATGAAAAATAAATAACAGTTCTATAGGGTAGAGAAATAACTGCCCTTTTCCAAAAGAATTATAAATACAGATGTGATAATGGATAACTTATTTAATGCATTTAACTTATAAATTCAGATGTGATAATAGAATTCAACTACCATAGTAATAATTGATAAAGGTAAGAAAAGAAGTAAACATTTAAACTATGTGGGAAGGTTGTGGGAGGCACAGTCTCACCCTATAGATTACTTACATGGCTTTATCATAGTGGGAAAGTCTGATAGGCCTCATCCTTAAAGATGAGATAAAAGATGAGATGATGGTTAAAGAATCTTATCAGGGCAAGTCCGATCTGTCCTGCTGTGTCTCTTCATTAAATATGCCTGGATGGTGTGTGCAACATCAAGTCTCTAGTAATCCTGAAACAAAACAAAACCAAGCCATAAACCCAAGGACAAGCAAATGACTAGACAAACCCAATCAATTTGAAAGACAATCTACAAAACAGCTGATGGGATTTCCAGAGAAACCCATCTACAATGAAAGGACATGAAAGAGGCTGGCAAGTGGTGAGGTGACATGATGTATGATCTCTGAAAGTTCCTGAGTTTTCCAATTCCCACCCCAATATCAGTAGGAGTGTGTATGATGTGTCTGGATGTGTACAGTATGGATATAAATTCATGTGTATAAATGTAGGCATCTATATAACATGTGAACCACCTCAGGTGTTGGGTTAAATTTACCTCCCACCTAATGGAGGGAAAGTGTCTTTTTTAATGTGACATATTTCAGAATGGCGGGTCCCCAAGCTTTGGAGGATTCTCCTGTCTCAGTAACCTACTGGGACACAGATGTGTACTTATAGGTCTGGCTTTACATGACTTCTCAGGATCCACAATTAAGTCTTCATGCTTTTGAAACAAGGGCTTTCTCCACTGAACCAGTTCTAAGAATTCTCCATTTTTATATCAACTGCTAAATGTCTACAGATGCCATTGTTAGGACAACCGTGAAATTTTATTGAGGCTTTAGGTTATTTTGGGTTCATCTTAATGTATTGGTTATGGTAATGTTTGGCTATGTTAAAGTCTGCTGATGCCTTAGAAAACAATAGAAAGTGTCGGAAAAATCTCCAGCTAATTCTCAAGTGCTTCAAACAAGAGGGAAATTATATTTCACTCTGGAATGCACAAAAAGGTAGTGCTTTTCTGGACTGTAAGCACCATAGCCTGTAGTTCTCTCGAGAGCTGTTCTCAGGCTGAATGACAACACAGAGGTCATGCAAGGACAGAAGTGATGAAATGCCAACAGATGAGTAAGTGGTGGGCTTCATTTGTAGGAAGGTAAACTTTTCTTGGGGTATTTCCTACTTTAGTGGGGAAACCTCACTTAATATCATATCCATCATAATAGCATGGTGATCCATTATACTAGGGGAGGAGAGCATAAGAAACAAAACAGACATGAATATTGATGGAATCTTGAGTGCATCTCAGAGGATACAGTAAACTACCCAGACCACCTGGGCTACCACAGGAAGGTGTTCTGTATTGGTCAGTTGTCAAAGTTGGGTAAAAGTTTATATATCTTCCTCTCTACTCCTCTGATTATGCATATTTTCTGATAATCTCTGGATTGCAGAAATAACTCAGGCCAGAGGGACGAACCATGCCCTTTACACATGGCCATGGCTTTATTCTCCTGAGTGGCCTTTCGAGTCTAAACCTCAGAACTAACTACCAGTGCATCTGTGTCCCTGGGTGTGCTAGGCTCTGGCTGCAGATCCATTTGTAATTCCACATCTGGGCTTCGTAGGGCAGCAGCATGTGTGGTTGTTGGAATTTAGCCTCCACCTAGGGTAGAAGTGGGTCATCACAACCACACCCGAGAAAGGTCAAACTACAGAGCCGCTCTCAGCACCTAAGCTATTCTCCCACAGGTTAGCATACTTTGATACTTTGCAATGCTCAACAGAGTAGACTATGGATTTTTTTTTTTAAGTGAGAAACTTAGTATGGAGTATGTGATCCACTGAAATACATTTTCTAAAGAACATACTCTTAGAAAATGGGACATCTGTTGTCCTCTCATTCCCTGTATTTGCTAAGCTTCATTATCAACCATGTTAAACCTGGAACACACCGAAGGACTTGTCAGAAGTCAAGAAAAACAAAACCAGCGTGTTCTAAATGGACCTGCCTGGTGTTGACACTCCTTGGGTTCTTCTTTCTGCTTGCGCTCTTGCTCACTACAATGCTATTTGTAAATAAGACACACACACACACACACACACAACTTTTTCTACTTTTTCAATCTTAATGTTGGGGGAGGGAGTAGAAACCTCAAATATTTCAAAGTGTTTGGAAAATGTTGCTGACATTCCTGTGTTTCTGTTTTTTACCTCTAAAATAGAGATCAATTCCTTACTGAGCTGTATGAAAAATAAGATGAGAATGTGGAATCCCTGCTTGATCATGAAGTCCTAAAGAGGTGAGACTCCAGGTTTACCTTGGTGTTACTATAGAAGTACTTGAAATAGATCTTTAACTGACTATCATGTATGGATATAAGTAATAGACACCTTAACAAAATCAATCTCCTATTCCCATATACATTGTCTAAGATAGAACAGATAGACACATCCATTTTCTAGTGTTTAGTGTTACTGTTTCTCTTAATCTACATACCAAGAATTGTTAGATGCAAAGAGAGTTTAAGCATAGCTAGGGACTGGGGCTGCAACTCATGTGGCAGTATGCACAACTAACATGCACATGGGAATAGAAACAGAATTATCAAGAGTTCAGTGTCATTTTCCAACGTATAAGATATTTGAGACCCATCTGAAGCTACATAAGACCTTCCCTCAAAAACAAAAACAAGCAAACGAAAACATATTGTTGCATTTCAACTAGAATGTTAAGGTGAACAGGTTAATAATATTATTGTTCAAATATTTTATATGTTCAGGCAGTTATTAGAATTTACTGGTGTTTCTGGAGGAAAAGGGACACAGTAGCCAGAAGATGCTATGGGGACCTCCAGAGGTGAAAAGGTATCAGTATTCCTACCTACTTGCGATGCTTACAATCTACAATAACACCTGACAGACAATATAAGTCCACCTGCACAGTAGCAACACTACTATAAACGCAACTAATTATTCTCTGACCGGACATGTGGTCTACTGCACAGAGATAATTACATATGGGTACTGTGAACTCAGAAAAAGATAAAGAAAAAGAGATAGATAGATAGATAGATAGATAGATAGATAGATAGATAGATAGATAGATAGATAGATAGATAGAGGTGGAAGAAGGAAAAGAAAGAAAGAAAGAAAGAAAGAAAGAAAGAAAGAAAGAAAGAAAGAAAGAAAGAAAGAAAGATGATTGTGATGTCTTAGACCCTAAATTCAAACCTGTCAATGTTGTTTACCAAGATTGGCATGGCAACAAACTACTTTCTGAATAGGTATGTTTATAGACAAATAATGAAAATACGATTCTAAGCCTCAATCAGAGATTTCTTTCTGCTCAATAAATGGCAGTGGATGCAGAGATCCATAGCTGATCAAGATTCCAAAAATAAGTTATAGTTGAGTACTCAACCCTAAAATGATATTTATATCTGTCAGACTGTCTGTTGTAGGGAGGGAGAACAAGAAGACAGGGAAGCAATCTTTGAAATGCTGAGTTCTGGGCACAGCCAATATAATCATGACTGCACAGCAGTTTGGATGACTGCAATGGATCCACACAAGACCTGACCCAGTAATACTCAATTATGGATTGGAAACAGGTCCATGGATCCCTATAACTCCCTGATGAAATATTGGCTGCTAGTGGATTCTGGGGAAGGGGCAGTCAATGTCTTCAACTGAGTACCGACTGGGGTGCCACCAGGCCCCCGTGGATAGCTCCAAACCCATGCTCACACAGATGAACTTAATTAAATTCAGTGAGTCCCAAAATAAAAATAGAAATGAATGTTTGAATTGGAATTATAGGGAAGAGAAGTTATTAAGATGTAAGGGGGATTATAGAGGGTAAGAGGTTATAGTACTCAGAATTCACTTTATACATGTGTGGAATTGTCAAGGGACAATTGTACAAAGGCAGTTATGTCAAATGACATTTTGCTGGGGCACAAAGGTGAAAGGATGTTTTGCTAAAGCAGACACATGAATAAATGTTTTCCTGAAGCAGACAAAGTGAAGGGGTGTTTTGCTAAAGCAAACATGAAAGAACATGTGATGAGGGACTATAAATATGACCCCAAAGACAGTGGGAGATAGAGCATCGAGCATTGGTTTGCTTTGCTCTGCCTCACTATTCTTTGCTAACAACACATGTGTATTGGTTCGCCTTACATAGCATTGGTGAGGTTTGCTGGTGGTAATGCAGCTGTTGAGAGAAACTCACCAAGGAACTGCTTGTGAGGTTCCTGCGGCTTCTTGCTGCTTCTGTGGTCTTGGGCCAGTAGGTGAGCCTTGCAGTTTCTTCAGGATTGAACTACAACTGCTAGTTTGTGCCTGGTGTCTGCCTACCAAGAGGACTGGACTGTAGCTGCTGATTCATATTTGGTGTTTGCTATGTGACTAGACTGCTAATAAAGAAGATTGAGCTCACCCTCCAAAGAACTATTGCTAAACAGGCCCACTTCCTCCATATCCTAATAACTTTTCTATTCTACTACTTCTGCTTGGTAGTGGGCAAGAGGAGAGGTTGAACATTTATTGAAATAGGCTGCAAAAAATATATATATGCCTACAATGAATAGAATTAAAAGTGTTACTCAAACATTTCATGTATTCAGACATTGTTAGGCAAATTTCCTCCACAAAAAGCCAGATAATAAGTATTTGAACTTTAAGCGTCATAGTGGTTTTGTCTCAACTATTTAATGTGATGATTGTCTAGTGAAAATGTCCCCACATGAGGTCTGCAAAATTGCTTATTGGGCCAGGGTACTTGCAGATAAGGCTATCTCCAGAACCCATATGATACAAAAATATAACCAACTCCCCAAGTTGTCTTCTAATCTCCATCTGTTTGCTGTGGCATGAGTGTATACACACACACACACACACACACACACACACACACACATCATGTACATAGATACAAATATATGACAAATAAATGTACAAAAGAAAAGAAAATAGCCATAGACAATATATAACTCATACACATCACATTTCTATAAACTTTATTTATAATCAACAAAAATTAAATTTCACAGACTTAAAATATTTGGGGCTTAAAATATTCATTTTTAATTTTTCTTCCAAACTTATAAAAATACTGAAACTTACTCAGAATACATGAGTTCAATATGACATAAATTTAACCTAAGTGGAATTTAATTTCATTTACATTAAGTGATATTGAAGTCAAAATCATGTTTAAAAAAAGATTGAGGCAAACTTAAAGTACTTCTTTAGAAGGCTACCTTTATCAGTAATGTGTTTGGTTTTCATTGTTTTCTAAAGCCCACAGAAAGTTGTAAATCTATTAATAAGCTCTAAAAAAATATTTTCAGTAAGTGTGATTGAAGGCCATTCAACTGGACATGCTTGAAATAGTCTTAAAGGCTTGAAGATACCATTTAAGAGTGCATTTACAGTCATTTTTATGGTGTAAAGCCCCCTCACCTGTACAGTATCAGAGGTACCATACATGATCTTCCCCCCTTTCATAGATAATCACCTCAGTTGAGTTGGCTATGTTAATACCAATGAAAGGAAAACCCAGTAAGTTTCCTATTGATGGGAACTAAAATATATAAAGAGCTCCTGTGCAGAAAAAGTTCATTACAACATTGTTAATCTTTTTCCTAATTGATTTACCCAAGCCTTCAATGGCCTACGCTTGAAATCCTGTTCAGTATTTTTCCACAGCATCACAATGGTCTGAGAGATGGGAACTCTTCATTTCACAAATATTTACTGAGTTTTGTCTATCATGGACTTCTCACGTGGTGCTGGCAAAGCAAGTAAGTCCCCACTGCCATGGCCATTATATTCTCATGAGAGAAGACAGTAAGCAGAGAAGAGACATGTTTGAGAAGGATGGGTATGATGAGCCGGAGGTCGTTGTGGCAGAGAATACCAGCAAGTTGTTAAACTAGATGATGAGGGGATGTCTCTAAGAGGAAATGACACTGACGTTGAGAGTCAATTGGCAAGAAGATGCTGTTGTCATCAAGAGCAGGGAATGTGCATGTCAGACAGAAACACAAACACCTACAGAGGGAATGGGCTTGTCTCCACAAGGAACAAATACCACAGAAGCAGGCAAAGCCTTGTAAGCCCTGGTAAGAACTTTGGACTTTATCCCTTGCAGAAAGGACAAGGGCTTAAGGAGGGAAATCAGTTAAGTTTAATGAAACTAAACATCCCCAAAGGAACTATTTTCATAAGGTTCCCTAAAAAAGCAAGATCCAGATGGTGAGATGGTCTACGTGAGAAAACACTGAGAGTAAGTGAAAGAAGAGTCTAGAAAACAAGCCTTTCCTTTGATCTTCTCTGTCTGATTTAACTTTCCCATCACACGCAGGTAAAAGGATGTATACTTAACTTCCCCGAGTGCCTTACTAAGAAACAACAGGATATCCCAGAGGAGTCCTTATGAGGATCCAGTATCGATGATGCAGCAGAAACCAGAAGCCTCAAAGCACACCAATGAACATTTGCAAGTAAAGCTATGTGGGCAAAAGGCTATCATGTGTGGCACACTGGGACACACTGTGGCATCTATGACAAGATTGGTTGTTGTTATTGTTGTTGTTATTGTTGTTGTCGTTGTTGTTTTCTTTCTGTGGGAAGAGCGTGCAAGCACAGAGGATGGATATGGAGGGATGGGGATTGGGGTGCAGGATGGGAAATTCACAAAGAATCAATTAAAAGGTTTAATAAAAGAATGCAGCCCGTCCGTGTAATGCCCCTTACCAATGCACTTAATGAATACACAAACGTATGATTGATTACCTCGGTTTTCTGCTCATAAGGGTCACCACTCCTTGTTTTTCTTCAGAGAAATCTCTCAGCTCTTGAATATTCATCAAGGTGTTTATGTTACTCACAATGAATACGCCAGGCCTGAGCATATTCAGCACTGTTGAAGAGACACAGGAGGACTGCTGGAATTAGCTGACCACAAACCTAGCAAAAAATAATGGATTCCAGGATCAGCAAAAGGTCTTGTCTCAAGGGAATAGGTCAAAGAATGATAGAGGAAGACACCTAACATTTTCCTCTAACTACTGAACATATGTACATGGACGTATGTGCTGTGCATGGGACCTTTACAGACATGTAAACACACACACAGAGAGAGAGAGAAAGAGAGAAGAGACAGAGAGACAGAGACAGGCAGACAGATAGTTACAGAGAGAGAAAGAGAGAGATACACAGACAGTGACAGAGAAACAGAGAGACAGAGACAGTGATAATATATTTTGAAATGAACCGGTAAACATTCAGAAGGGAGGCAAGGGAAAGAAGACTCCAGCTTTTATTTCAGGGCCTGCAGATATAGCTCAAAGTTCACCAGCACTCTCTGTCCTTGGAGAGAATTCTATTCCCAGTACCTTTATCAAGCTGCTCCTAGTTACCCCTAACTCTAGCTCCAAGGAAGTCAGAACATCTGGGTTCCACAGGCATCTGCACTCATGCTCACATGCACATACCGACACACACACACACACACACACATTAAAAATAAGTCTTTAAAACTTAATTTGAGCAATTGAATAGATAAAGTTTCCAGTTTTCGTATTCTGGGAAAGTAGGAGTGGGGAATACTGAGTTTTGAATGGGAACAGGTCAAGCATTCTATTTCACTCATAAATTTGTCCCTTGGTGCCCCCAGGACATTGATCCCAGCACCCCTGTAGCATTTTCCATATCAGTCTGCATCTGCTCACCAGTCGAAGCCAAGCTCAGGAGATGAGGATGGCGTGGGGATAGAAGTCAAGTTTAGTCATCAGCTAGCATGCTGATGAGATAGAGAGGGAGCTGTTAGCCCCTGAATGTCTTTGTCATCGAGGGATAGCATATGTGTTCTTTTCCTCCGACCAGCATTGCAAATAGACTGAGGTTAGATCCTATAAATCTTCAGATAAACATTACTTTCTGTAAATTAAGTAACAGCTTACACATTCTTATACAGTCTGAAGGTCACAGATATCCTGTCCTTAGTAAATATAAAGAGTGCTCAGCAGCTAAGTGCTTAATCATTTAGGATTGGCTTTTCTTTAGAACTAAGCATGGCAGGAAAATTGGAGGAAAGTAGCTCTGCAGAAGACAACTCATAAAGGAGTATCCACTGTCACACAGATGCCCAGTCCCTTGTATAAAATGATGTAATATTTGCATAAAGTCTATACATATAGTATTGTAGTTTAAATGAGCTGTAGATTACCAAAACATCAAATACAATGTTAGAAGCTATGAAAATAATTGATAAACAAAAAAGATCTTCAATTCACGATTAAAAAACAATTGCCAGCAGAGCCCACAGATATCAGAGACCAACCATATTAAATATAATTTAAATGAATAGACTTAAATAAATAAACATAAATAAAAAATGAAGCAGTTTTAGTTTCTCAGAGATGTTGTGATAAACCACTACAAACCATAATAACTTCAAACATTGAAAGTTTGTTCTACTAGACACCTGCAGTTCACAACCAAAGTAAGGGCATGTTAGTGGATTCTAATAGGCTCATTCTAGCCTTCATCTGTTGAAACCTGAAGTGAATTCATCAATTAAGAAACACAAATAATTAAGAATAGAAAGAATAGAAAACTTTTGCATGCAGAAAATGAAGGCAGCAAAATCAGCTGTCCTTCAAATGTATTCTTTTGCCAAAGGTTATTTTTGGGGGGGGTTCTCTTTGTTGTTAGTTTTGGGTTCGTTTAGCTGATAAATTTTAACAACTGTAGGCACAAGAGAAGCTTGAAACACAAAATACAAGTTAACTTTCATATATATAATATATTCAGGTAACATATAATATGAATATTATTTATGTATTTAATATTTATATATTAAATAGTTAAATTCCTCTATTATATTATTATATATCAAATTATTTAATCAATGCGTATAGTAATGTTAATATTTAATTTATAAGAATATATATTTAATACAAATATTCACTTATCAATTGTCTACTCTGTACAAAGACAAGAGACCATGCAAAATCATGGGAGTCATGCCCATAGAGGACTTCTGACAGTTCTATGTACCAAAACTTGGTGCTTTCTTACATACTTTTCCTAGTCATTTTCTCATAACTTCCTTGGGCACAATACTCTCCCGTAAATTCTGTTTCAACTGGCATCTAACTTTGAATTCTCAGTCAGCCCAGAGATGTATTCCTGCCCTTCAATACACTCCCAATTACAAGAGTTCCAACCAAGAACTTTAAAGTAATTGTCAACCAAGCATACATTCAGAGAACTTGAGAACAAGGAAGCTTAAAGCCATTTGTGGCTGATTGGAATTGTAGCCAGAAGAAACATCAATTCAAAAAGCCTTGAAAACAAAGCCCAGGAGTTTCACAAAATGAAAGTTGTTTGTAGCTTTAAACTTCAAGGCAAGTTTTGAAATTATACAATTTTTAAATCAACTGGTTTAATAAATGGTGGCAAAAATTAAGTTCTCTGTTACCAGCAAGATTGAGGCCATCTCAGGCTCCTGAGAGCTTGGGAGAAAGGAGCTACTATGTGAAAGGTCAGCAAAGGCTAATACTGGAGGTTTTAGGAATCTAGGCTTCCTCCAAGTCCAAAAGTCAGCACCCTTCTAGGTAAGAAGGCCTGAAGCCTGTCTAAAGCGCCACCTTCTCATTAGTCTGACTTCTTGCTAGCAATGACCTCATACCTCTCTTCCGAGTTCCTTGACCAAAGGCACTCTTATTTTTGTTTGTTTGGTTATTTTTACTTAACATGGTAAAGAAAAAGAATTATATTTTTCCTCCAATAAAATAATTAGATTTAATTCCTGATGATTCCAATTGTTAGCTGAAATTTTTTAGAAAAATTTGACCTCTGAATGGGATCCATCATGTAGGTAAGACATGAGAGCCTTACACTCATGACTTGGAGCTAGGTGGTACTCCACGGGCCAGTGTTGTATTCCTCTATACCAAACAATAGCCAAAAAGTTAGGGCTTCCCCAGTTATCTGTACTTCTGACTAAATCGCAGTTAAAGTAAGAGATTTCTCAAACCAGATTGATACTTTCAATCAAATCTATTTGTTATAAAGAGATTCTACAAACCTGTTTGAGAGTATGCTCAAACAATTCACAGAACTCAGGAAAGCATATTACAGTAGTAGTTGAACAAAAGAAAGAAAGAAGAATTAGCTAAGAGGAGAAGCATAAGAGGAACATCCTGAAGGGTGCCCAGTATAAACCTCTCTCTGGCATCTATCGGGTTGGGACACAGCAGCCTTATCCAATTGTCAGGGTTCACAGATTTTATTGAGGTTTCATTATACAGATATGATCTCCAGAGTCCTTCACCATGCGATTAAACTCAGTCCATTACCACTCTTGCCTTCTTGAGAGGCTGAGCTCCTATGCTTGACTCAAAGCCCAAAACCTCTCATCACATGCTTGGTCTTTCTAGTGTATTCAGTTGTGATCTGGAAACTACATAGGTGCCATCCTGCTCATAATCAGGGTCCATCATAAATAGGGAAAAACACTCTTATCGCTTGGGAAATCCCAAGGAGAAAGAAAAACCCAAGTTCCTGACAATGGCAAACCTGCCTTAAAGGTTTGTTATAAAGGTTGAAAGAATTGGTAAGTGTAAAGCAGCCGAGATATTGCCTCCCTTTCTAGACATGGCAGGTACTATTAGTCACTAAGCACCAAATGTTTCCACATAGGGACTGAACAGATGGCTCAGCAGTTAAGATCATTGACTACTCTTCCTGAGGTCCTGAGTTCAATTCCCACCAACCACATGGTAGCTCACAACTATCTGTAGTAGGATCTGATGCCCTCTTCTGGTGTGTCTGAAGACAGCTACAATGTACTCACGTAAAAAATAAATAAATCTAAAAAAAAAAAAAAAAGTTTCCACATGTGCTCAAAAGATGCTATAAAATCGCACATTTATGTGATGTTTTCCTCAATAAGAGACACTTCTCTTGACTTCTCTAAATGGAATGAAGACTATCAGAAATTCTGATAAGGGCTGGACACTTATTTTCTCAAGATATATATACCAAACAAAAATATTGTTCTAATATAAGACCCCAAACTATTGATTGAGACAATTTCTGTATCAGTGTTCCTAATCAATTCCTCTGGTTGCAATGAAACAAGTTTGCTTATCTGCTGCAGTGGTAAAATTCTTGACCAAAAGAAACTTGGGAATGTGGTGATTTGAATGACGTGGGCCCTGCTGTCCCTGGCATTTGAATATTTGCTTCACAGCTGCTGTTATTGGGCAAGGATTAAGAGATATAGCCTTTGTCATAATAAGGATGTCTATTACCATGACCAAAAGCAACTAGGGTTGGAAAGGGTTTCTTTCATCCTATAATTCCATATCCCTGTTCATCACTGGGGGAAGTCAGAGGGAGAGAGTCCATCTCATGACTTTGGAGAAGTATTGCTACAGGCTAATATATGGCTCGGTCTGGAGCTGGAGCTAGACCTTACATCTTGATCCAAAAGCAGGAATCATGGAGAAAAACCTGGGATGAGGAGAGACTTTAAATTCTCAAAACCCACCCTCAGTGACTCACGTCCTCTAGAAAGACTGTGCTGGCTGACTGTATGTCACTCGACACAAGCTAGTGTCATTTTGGAAGAGGGAGGATTGAGTAAATACCCCCAGCAGATTGACCTGAGTGGGAGGACCGAGCTCACAATGTGTTGTCCAAATAAACCTTTACCTCTCTATAAGTTGCCATGGTCTTAGTGTTTTATCATAGCAATAGAAAAGTAACTAATATAAGAGAGGAAAGTGGCTAAGTGAATTATACTTCCATGCCACCAGCCATCATTCATGGAAGACAGTGCAAGAATTCAGCAGGAATCTGGAGTACAGAACTGCAGCAGAGAATGTGGAGGAACCCTGCTGACTGACTGGCACCCAGACTAGCAGTCAACTACCTTTAAATACAACCCAGGACCTCCTGCCTGAGGGTAGCAAAGCCCATAGTGGACTGCTCTCTCCTCCACCAATTACCAGTCAAGAAAATGCCCCATAGACAAGTCCATGGGGCTGTTTGATGGAGTCAAGTCCTCAGTGGAGGCTCCATCTTCCAAGATAGCTCTTGTTTGAGTTAAGTTTACAAAAAAACTAACTAGCACAATAGCCAATGTATATTTCCCATTATTATTACAAGTACTATCTAGGTCTTGAGAACTATTGTCTCCCTTGAGTTTGTATTCTAGTAGAAGGCTCAGATAATAAGCACAGTTTAAATTAAGAGTTTTTAATCATTTAGATTATATGATAGAAGGTAGATACATAGACAGACAGACAGACAGATAGCTGAAGAATGGATAGAGAATGAATAGGGCAGCCAAAGGTGTAGCACTGACTGTAAATTTAGAATGTGGGACTTCTGTGTCTTCTGGCCTGTTCTTTGCTTTTTACGGACATCACTGTTTCTGCTACGCTGATATCTGCACCCCAGCCCTTTTTCTCATCCTGTTTCTATATTAAACCGAACTGACTTATTTACAGCTTCCCACTTCTTATGTATGTCAAGATCAGTTGGAAATTTAATGATATCCAAAGACTAGTCAATTTTGACTCAGCATCATGTTTAAAACAAGTAAAGCACTAATATTACTGTCTTAAGGACTTTTGTCAGAAATGTGGTTAGAAAATTGTTTTGTGGGAAGAATATAGGAGCAATCATGAGTGGTGATGTACGCTTATAATCTTAGCAGCTGGAAAGCAGACAAGAAGATCATGACTAGCCTGGACTGCACTAGAAGTCTTTGTCTCAAAAATAAAAATCAGACAGTTGGAGGTGGGAAACAGGGGTCAACTTCAGCAAGGTAGCCTCACTATCTTTTTCTTGAGAAAGGGACATATTTTGAGAAAGTATTTTTTTTTTTTTTGTCTTCCCTTAATTCTGAAACTTCAGATTTCAGTTATTAGTGAATTCTTATCAGAGATAGTTTGATATATGGCTTTCTTTATATTCCATTTAACTTTACATCATTTCTCTGTGGTGAATTCTCCTGGCTACAGAAGCCATTTTCATAGATAATTGAGCCTGTGAATGAAACCAAGACATTTGAAGGAAATACAGCTGATTCTTTTTCCAGCATAATATAAACCCTGGACTCCTTCCTAGAACCAGTAACATATGAGGCAAGTGACAGCCCTTGATTTCTATCAAAGACCCAAGACTATTCCCTGACAGTTGGGGGGCAGGTCTCCAAGCTGCCTCATCTACTCGACCATCTATTCAGGGCAAGCAGCCCTTGGATAATAAATGATGAGCTGCTGAAGCCACTAACAAAGAAAGAATGGATTGATAACTTATCTTTTCTTCAATAAAATCCAGGAGAAATATTCATTAAGCCCTTTGTGAACAAAAGATACCCAGATCAAAGAAAGAAGGAAGGGACAGGAAAGGGGAAGAAAAAAGGAACAAAGAAACAGAATCATCAGCAAAAAGGGGGCTATTTCCTACTCTCAAGAAGTGCACAAGAAGCACACAAACTCCTTAGCTAAAATCACAGAAAGGGTCGTGTGCAGCTTTATTACAGGAAAGCAGAGCTGTGCATTACAGATCATTATGATCAGTGCCGTGTGAGGGAAGTACCGACACACACAATCAAACTGGCTACTGAGGCATGGGACCGCGGTGCAGCAGCAATCACCATAGAAAGCAGGGCAGTGGCAATACCATTTTAAATCCGTCTGATAGACAAACTGTATCAGTTAAATTTTCTCGGGGTGAATGAGTTTAAAACTCGTTATCTACGCAGCAGCCTGTCCCAAGATGCCACTTTATTTATCCAGATGGAGATTGGAGACGATGGGTAAACATTACAGCTCCAGCCTCAACATGCTTTGTAGATAAAAAGCCAACACAATATTTGCCCTCTGTGCCTCTGCATAAGGTTTTTGCCCAGTGCAGAAGGGAAGGGAGGGACGTCAGGAGAAAGTGGATGCTTTAAAAGACAGGACATATGGATCTATGAAATGGCAGATGTGTTTACTACACAGACCACAGGATGTAGGAAGTCATTGTGTCATTTAATGTCCCTCTCTATGTTTTTAAACAGCTGGGCAGTATGCTAGCCTCCCCAAGCAGACTTCTAGAAGAGTAAGATTTCTTGTGTATAAAACTAGCCTAAACACACAGCAAGGTAACTTCACAAAATGCAGGTCATAAAATACATATTTGTTTTACGGTTGGATTTTCACGTTTTCTCCTTTCTCCTATTTGGAACTCTCGTTAGTTTCAGCTTAATGAAGTGAAGTGTCTAAAATGGAGCTAAGGGACAAATATTTTTGCAAAGGTACAATAAAAATAACTCTTAAGGGCTTAAAGGCTGCTGGAGAAAGTTGGAAATATTGTGTATGGAGAAGATGAAAACCGGAATACAAAATTTAAGCATCCTATATAAAATTTTCAACAGTGCTCTTTTGAGCAGTTTGCAGATATTTGTTGCACTTATTGAAAGGAACAGCTGGATCTGAACAAAACAAAGGGGCTCTGTCTTGAAAAATGCCCTAACTCTTCTACTCTTCTAATGAAATTGGAATTCTATAATCAGTCTAGACCATCTTCCTTACAGGAAATTTTCTATTTTACCTAGAAAGTAGAACATTATGATTGTGACTATCCCCCCAACCACACACACACACACACACACACACACACACACACACACACACACACACACATGGAAAAAGATTTCATTGTACTTCCTGCATGGAATAGGAGGCGTTGTATTTGGATTTTGTCATAAACTGCATCCTTGCTGAATGTGTCAAAGGCTTAGGGGTCCTGGGATCACAGTCACTGTGAGATCTTGTGGGGTCTTCATTATGTGGCTTTAATACTACTGCTTTCTTTCTGTCTGTTAAATGAGGAATGGAAATTAGATAATCCATTTTCCTTGCAATGCTCTCTGGTCTGAATCTTTTTTGAGGGCTGTAGAATGCTACACCCTTCTTTACTTTTGGTTAGTTTGATTGATTTTGATTGGTTTTACGAGAGCAATCTCATCTAACTGAATAATTCTTTACATCTTCGCTGTTGTGTTTAATCCCCACAATAACCCTGTAACTTACTGCTGTTTTGAAGTATTTCTAAGTAAAATAATAGTCAAGCCTAGAAAATTCAAATATAGTTATGACAAGTTCACAGGTGCAAAAGTAAAATTGGCCTAGCATGTGCAAGCCACTGAGACACTTTAACTACTCCCTAGAATATAAGTGACCCCATGACTTCACTGTAGACTTGCAGCTGCGAGCTAGACAAGGTCAACTAACTTGCACAAGGTCACAAAACTCCAAATATCAGTTTCAAAATCTAATCCAGGTCTGTTTTCATTCCGAGCTGTGAATTATCACCTTCAACCCCGAAGCCTGCTTCCTGACGCTCCAAGACAAGCCGGAAGTGGGCTTTCCCTATGTATCTCACTATCAAACTTAAAAAATATTCATTCAAATATGCAGAGACATCTTAACTCAACAGAATAGATACATTTTTCAAAAGGGTAAGAGAAAAATAAAAGAGCGAGGAACTAAAGATTCCATTACAGGGGCTCTAGTGGTATCTAACCCTTTGATCATGAATTTAGATACCAAAATGGTATCTCAATGGCCATTATTCCCTATTCCTGGGAACCAGATTTTAAAAAAAAAGAAAGAAAGAAAGAAAAATGTCCTGAATCTACAATGCTTTGTGGGTTGTGGGGGTTGGGTGGCTCCTTAGCTTGTAGTAGCTGCCTACAAAGCATGGAGCATAGTTGCAATTAAAGAGGCCAGCTCAGTGTCCTGCAGAGGTCTCATCATTCAAAGCCTGGGTGGCTGAACCTCTTTTGTCATGTGAATAGCTTGCTGCTTAAAACTTTCACCCATCGTAAATAGTCATAGGCAAGGTGCAGTTGCCTTGCACAGGGAGAGCGTACATATATTTTGTCCCATCAAAGATGACTTGAAGAGCTCTCCTCCAATTTGCTTGGAGAAAAATGGCCTTTAAACTGAGATTAAGAAGGGAGAAACTTCCAATAAAAGGGAATATTTTTCAAAAACTTGCAAGTGACTGCAAAGCCAGTTAACACAGAAAACCTTGTCACCTTAAGTATGCCATTTGTTACCACACATGCCGGAATACATCTATTCATCTTCTTTTAATTGCTTCGCTGTGCTAGAAGCACAAAGCAGCTCACTGATGCAGAGACTGTGAAAGAATATTTTGTCATGGAAACTTTGAAAACATTTCAAAGCAGGAGCTCTTCTCTGGTGAAATGAAACCTTCTAGCTGTTTGTTGAGCATTGTGTTTGGCTGATAAGAGTTCAGAATGAGAAGGCCTTTTCTTTGAATGACTATATCTTCTTTTGCTTGATGTGGCTTGGAAAAAAAAAATGCCTGCAGTTTTCCAAGCAGAATTTAGGAGACTAGTAAATTTTTTTTTTCTTCCAAAAATAGAAAATAAGTGAAATTATCTCTAAATCAGCAGGGAAGTATATAGTTACTACACTAATCAATCTTGGAATCATGTGTCTGTTCATAGTATGGTTACACATATAATCTCTCTGTGTATGTGTGTGTGTGTGTGTGTGTGTATGTATATATATATATATATATATATATATATATATATACAGGTTTGTGTTTGTGTTCAGGTGTGCATGTATGCATGTGTAGAAGTGAGTAAGTGTGTGTGTGTATATGCATGTTTGTGTAGGCATGTGTGTGTTTTTGTATGTGTGTTTGTGTGTGTATGCATGTATACAAGTGTGTGTATGTATGCATGTGTATAGGTATGTGTATTTTGTATGTGCGAGTGTGTGTATGAGTGTGTGTTTGTGTGTATGCATGTGTATGAGTATGTGTACTCATGTGTGTTCATTTGTGTGTGTGAGTGTGTATATTCATGTGTGTGTGATTCAAACACTGGGTATGAATATATTTTAAATTCATTAATTTTAGGCATGTGAGTGAGTGTGTGTGTGAGTGTGTGTGTACGTATGTATGTGTAGATAGGTAGGCAAGTAGGTATATATGCATGCATATGCTGGTGGAGACTGAAGGTTGACATCAGGTGTCTTCCTCAATCGCTTTCCCCCTTGTTTCTAGAAGACTATCTCTCACTGAGCCCTGACTCATTGATTCAGCTAGTCTGACTGGCCAGGAACCCAGACTACACCTCTCCAGCACTATGATTACAGGCAGATGCTGAAGCACTCTTGTTTTGTTTTGTTTTGTTTTGTTTTGTTTTGTTTTTCGAAGATGCTGGGGTCCAAAACTCGGTTCTCATTCAAGCCCTTTACCAACTGTCTCATTTTTTCCATCCTCTCTTTGGGTAGTTTTGAGCTCACAGTTTCTCTTAAGAATTGTGTTTTTAAAATGCTACAAATGTAGTTAAAGCATTACATAGAAACAGCCCCAGGACCTTGTACTGTTACTAAAGCAAACTGCCACCCAGCTTAGATGAAAGGTTTTCCCTAAGGAGATCAAACAAGCCTCCAACAGGTGCTGCCGGCAGACTTTGCCCATTATAGTCCTCTGACTGGCCTCTTTAAAGGACTTACTACTTTATCCACTCAGATAATGTCTTTGCTTTTCTTCCATGAGCATGTTAGAGACATTTCACCTCACATCTTCTCAGGGGATTTGGTATGGTGTTGCTAGATTCATCAATTACCATTCAAATGAATCCTTTAAAATGATAAAATATCTAAATGTATCTGTTAATAAGTAAACAATGGGTATGTTCATATTTTAAATTATTGTTTATGCCACTGGTGCGTATAACCATGCATGTGCTTTAACTGTTACTTCATCAATCTTTATGTCAAGTAACTTGTAGCATCAATATGTAGATTATCTCAGCTACACAATATGTAGATTTATCCCATTTTCACAGCATTGGCACCCTAGTTGTTGATGAATAACAGACCAGCCAGTGAGAGCCAGGGAGTATAACACAGCAAGTGTTCTGGCTCCGGGAAAGACCACTTCCCTGCACCTGGGAACGATAGAGAGCTTGAACGTGGGTTTATTTGTTTTCCAGGCTTTTCCATTTGACAATAGTCTACCAAGATACATGGGTGACTTATTGAGTTATTGACTTTCAGGATTCAAAATGATTGTTCAAAACAGGGAAATGGATATGGAAATTTTTCAAGGACTGAACTTCTTCCTAATCATATCTCAGTTCCCACATAAAGTCTATTTAGTGTGCTACCAGGCAGGCAGATGCAGCTGTGGATGTATTGAGTTTTCCTCTCTCCTCTCACCACCTTCACACATGTTCTTTTGCCATTTTATTAAAGAAAAATAAGCTTCCCACTTCTCCCTACTATATATTGTGTCAGGGATAATTTGGGCTTTCATTATCATTTTTAAGACAGGCTCATTGTATAAATTAATAGAAGTCACTGCAGGACTTCCATTAGTATATACACAGTAGGCTGGCCCTGCCCCATACCTTCTGCTACTTCAAACCTGTTCCTTAATATTCCCACTTTTATTCTTAAATCAGTTTCTACATATGATAAAGAATGTGTGATACTTGTCTTTCTGTGTCTGGGTTACTTTACTCAACATTATGTCTACCAGGTCATAGAAATCCTCAGCAAAATCTCATTGGTAATTTGATAACAATTATATTAAGCTTTTAGATTTCATAGGGACATGTGAGCATTTTGACAATATTAATTCTTCCAATCCATGAGCATGGTATCATTGCACCTTATACTATATTCTTCAGTTTCTTTCTTCAATAGTTTGTGATTTTTTTTTCTATCCTGCATTTTCCTTAAGTTTGGCCCTAAGGGGATATTGTCTATTCTGACTTGGGCTGACTTGGGACCATTTCACATGAGTTCTTTCCTTAAAAACAAAAAACAAAAATAAATAAATAAATAAAAAACAAAAACAAAAACAAAAAACTTATCCGGCTACTTTACTAGTCATTTGGTGACTAGTAGATTTCTCTATGTATAAAATCATAACATCTGGCAATAGGATAGCTTGGATTCTTTCTTATTTGTATAAATTCTATTTCTTTTTCTTGCCTTATTGATCTTGTTAAAAATGTGTATTCGTGTAGTAAACAATAACAATGACAGTGAGTTCCTATCTTTGCCCAAACTTTACAGAAAAATGCTTTCTGATTTTCCAATTAAGTATGATGTTGGCTATGTCTTTGTCTTTTATAGCTTTTATTGTAATGAGGGATAGTTATCCTGTTTGTATCTTGTTCAGAGCTAATGTTATGAAGTGACACTTCACTAAATATTTCTTCATCATCTACTACAATGATAATAAGGTTTTCACACTGAGTTGTATTAATATTTATGTGACTGTTTGCTTATGTGGAGATATCTTGCATTCCTGAAATTAAACCAATAGTGTGATATAATTGTGATGTGCTGCAGAATTCAATTCTGTAGTACTTTGTTGAGGTTTTTTGCATCTGTCTTATCAGAAATATCGGTCTATATGTTTTTGTGTTTTGTTTTCTTCGTATATCCCTGTCTTCCTAAGTAACATGGCAATGCTAGCCTTATAAAATGAATTTACATTTGCCTTTGAATTTTATGAATTCTACAGACACTTTGGGAGACATTAGCACTAGGTTTTTGTTTGTTTGACTGTTTGTTTTATTTTTCTTTCTCCTGGTTTGGTGAAATCCAGCAATGTTTTATTTTTCTTTCTCCTGGTTTGGTGAAATCCAGCAATGAGTCTCTATGTCCCTGGGATGTTCTTTTTTAGTGACATTTTACTACCGATTTGATCGCATCATTTGCTCTTGACTATTCTAGTTTTTTCAGATCCTCCTGATTCAATTTGGTTAGATGTTATATGTTCAGAAGTGTCTTCTCTTCTTCTAGATTTTCCAATTTGTTGGCATACAGTCTCCCAAATAACCTGGAATGTTCTTGCATTTCTTTGATGCCAGTGCTAATAGCTCTTCATTTATGGTCTCTCTATCTGTCTCTCTCCCCTCTCTCTTCCTCCCCCTCTCTCCCTCCCTCCCTCCCCTGTCCTTTCCTTCTCCATTTATGTCCCTCCTTCCCCCTCTTCCTCCCTCACTCTTCACTCCTTCTTGTCTAGCTAAAGATTTTTTAAAAATAACAAGATATATAAAATATTTAACAAAGAAAATCATGCTTTACAAAACCCTAGCTAAGACACTCACCCTAACATCTGAATTCTACTTTTTCATACTTTTCCTTCATACTTCTCTTCTTCACCCTTACTTCTGTGGAGGAGAGACTCTCCCTCCCCTATCAATAGAGGCAGAGCAGTGGGCACGAAAATATTCTCTTTCCTCTCCTCTGCTGGTGTCCCAGGTCTCTGTATGTTAAAATTTCCTTTTATCTACTGTTGGATTCCAATGGTGTCCTGTAATCACTGCCTCAATGGGTAGCATCACATCTGCTGCTTCAGTTCTTTGTGAGGGACAGGTGAGGGCTAGATGCTTCCATTCACCCATTTGCTTCTTATCAGTACATTAAAATAGTTCTCTCCAAGAAGCAATCTATCCTCAAGTCATTCCAAATACTTCTTCCACAAAACACACAAAGATATACATTTTTCGTATTACTAACTTAACGAACATTATTCTATAATAATGAACAAGTGTTTTTAATATGTTTGCTTGGTGTGAGCATTGAACTTGATTATCAAGTAGATGAGATTTAGAATCACCTAAGAGACACACCTTGGACATCTCTGTAAAGATGTCTCCAGATGGGATTAACTGAGAAGTAAAGACCCAGCCTCAAAGTTTGGGGCACCTTCCAGCAGGCATTTCGTATCCAGAGAGGCCCAAGAAAGGAACAGTATTGCTGACCTGCCTTCACTTCTCTCGCTTGAGCGTATCTACAGATGCGTGTTGCCATCCTCCACTACCATCAGACTCCAGCTTCTTCATCCTTCTAGTGTGGATTCTCTAGGGCACTGCAGACCTTCGGCTCTGAGTTAAGCCTGCTAACATATCCAGCTTTGAGGCCTGAGCCACAACCAGATTCTCATGCTCACCGGCATGCAAAAAGTCATTGTTGAACTACCACGTTCTCTATTGTATAAGCCAATCTAACAAATACCACTTTGTTGTAAAAGCTATACATATGTAAGTACTTCATATCTTACCATACATACATTCTATAGATTATATTTTGTAGCTGAATTGAATTAATGCTACTCAAATCTATTCTGCGGGCTGCAGCAGCAGCACATGTTCCTTGCTACCTACCCCAATGTTCTAGGTTCCCAAATGAAACACACACACACACACACACACACACACACACACACAGCTTTATACTTTTATATGCCTTAAATAGCTCAATGACTGGGCCACTTCCTAAGCTCAACATAGCTGATGCGCCTTCCTCCAATATTCCTGAGTTTTTACTTACTAATATCTATATTCCACCTTTGTTGCCCCAGATCCAGAATTGGCTGCATTCCCCAACACCTACATGTCAACTGTCTCTCTGTCTTCTGCACCTTTCAGGCTTGGTATCTCTCCTTTCCCCGGCATGGTGGCTATCCCTCTTCCTCTCCTTCCTCTACTTCCTTGGTCCCCTGCCCAGATATCCTAAAAGTCCTGCCTCTGTCTCCCTGCCCAGCCATTGGCCACCAGCAACTTTATTTCCCAGTCAAAACCAATTTGGGACAGGGTCTCTCAGCAATTTAAATGCAGACATGCAGGTTCTAGTGTAATTTTGGGAACCAAATTAACATAATGTAAGCAGCATTAGATCAAACCCACAACAATGTTTCTCTAAAGAATCTTGTCTAATATATTTGGTTTATAAATCGTAAGTTAAGACAAATATCACAAATTAATAGAAAAAAACATTTTGATATTTAGAACATTACAAAATTAAGGGGAAATTCTGCTTATAAACATACTTTGATATCAGATAAGTTGATAAGAAAAGATGTAGATCAATAAAATGCTTTAAATAAAAAGTGTACACATTACATTGGGATAATTCTGTAGAAGTGAGGAGAAAAGAACCATATAAAATTCTTCTCCACAAAGAATTTCCCTGGTGCTCTTGGTGGATGAAGTCACTGTTTCAAGGTCCTGCTGCAAACATTTACATGTGACCAATATAATAGTTTTATTTTAAAAGGAAAAAGGCCAGTTTAAGAACTCACAAATGTCATGTGGATTTTCTATTCTTAACAGAAACTAGAGAAAAAACTAAGCTCCTTCAGGATGAGTCCCAAAGGCCATCATACAACTATCATGAAAACAGGTAATCCTGTATAATGACTGTTTTTCATTATGTTTGAATCATGAAAAAAAATGCTTTCATATCATTTCCTCTTCTTATTAGTATCATTGTCATATGGGAAAATATCAGCTTTTTAATGATTTAGTTTCTAAACACTGTGATAATTTCTGTCCTCTGAGTGACCCTACCATTCACCTCTTCCTCCGATGCAGAAGAGAGGGTAGGAATTGCAGCAAATCAAGTAACAATCTGTGGAAAGGTCATCGTGTCGGGAGCTGCTATTATCTTTCTGACAAAAATTATAACAAGCATGGAAAAGGGGACAAGTTGAACTTTTTTAATAACCTACAACTCAGAAATAAAGGATACTACCAATGGTGCAGATTTTAAAAATAACAGACGTGGTTGGTATTCAAAGAAATGCCATAATTCGTGTGTAGAATTGATTTTCCTAGACTTTTTGCTGAGACTGTCAATAAATGAAATGACTGTAAAATCTAGCAACGGTTGGAGTAATAGGATGCATGTCAACTAAGAAATTGAAAGATGTTTCATTGTTCACCAATATTTCAAATACTTACCTCAGCACAACTTAATACAACCCATTGTGCCCTAAACTCTTAGCTTAATACAGCTCATAATGCCCTGAAGTTCTGTAATTGTTCAGTAAGATTTATGTTTTCCCTGGCAGATTTTTGTGATAGCATGTTAGCATGTTATTATATGTATACTTCTTCTTCCAAAGACTGATCTAAGCATACACACTCACATATACATATACACGCATTCATACACAGATATACACATACACACATACATACACATGAACATACATGTATGCATAGACATGCATGCACATATACTCACACATTCATACATACACACATACATAAACACACATACATAGACATGCATGCACATACACACACTTACACATACACACATACAAAAACACACTCACACATACATACACATATACACATAGACAGAGAGACACAAATACATATGTACATACACACAATACAAACACATACATGCATACACATACCTACAAACACATACATATAGACACACAGAATACATACATACACACATATACTTAAACACATGCATATATACACATACACTCACACACGTACACATACACTGCTTTGCAGTAAGGTGACAACATTGAAGGTAATACATTTTACTTTCTGGCATGTGTTTATGAATTTAGACTTTACAGAAAAGTATTACTGTAGTGTGACATTGTTGCCAGGCAATGTGAAGAAACCTCTCTTCACTCCAGATGGGGAAGTGATAAGAGGACTAAAGTACGGATACCACTAAAGCCAAACTTGGTGAGTCAGTGAGGTTTACTTCCAGAGAAGCAGAGATAACTCAAAGACAGCCGCATCACCAAACCCCTACCCCGCCATGGGTGACAGATCATGAAAACTAGAGTCCTGGCGATACACTAAACAGTTTATCCATTCATTGGTTGGAGACTATCTTTCTGGCAGCTCGTCAGGATAGTTAGTCGTCTATGCCTTAGGTGCTTAGCTGGTCTCTGATTCTTCCAAGCACCTTGGCTCACCTTGGCTCACCTTGGCTCACCTCAGCTTGTTTGAGCGTCTCTTTCTCAGCAGCTTTTACAGCTTTTCTGTGCTTAGGGAGGCAGGCCCTAGAATATCCGGTCAGTTTTAGGGACTTTCCAAGATTAAAAAGCTTCCCTGCAGGACAGAATATCTCATTGACCTTGACAACAAACCCGTCGTTTCACCTCCTTTCTGGTACCCTGTGTCTTAACGAGCTTCCCTCCAAAACAGATGGTTTCCTCAGATGAAATTGCTACACAACAGTTATTAAGTGAAAAGTTGATTCAGATATATAGATTGCCAGTTATCATAAAACACAGATTTTATGTTGCATTTATTGAGTGTTATCTACCACAATGCATGCATGATTTACATAAATCATTGAAGAGCCATGACAAGCTTTCAAGGTAGGTAGTTCTACTACTTTCATTTGAAACCAAGAAATCTAACTGAAAAAGTTAATTATATTGCCCAAGAACATTTTCCTATTCGTATTTTCATCAGTCTGCCAATATGTCTTTCCCAATAAAACACACAGAGATTTCCATTTTGGAAAAAAAAATATTACTTTAACAAAATGTGCCAGTCATTCTTCAAGGTCTTTTCTTATGACACATCTTTGTAACAAAGATAAAAATGGTGATCTGTGTTACATCTATTTTTCCACCTACTATTATACTATTGCAATGAGTATGCTCACATTTAGCAACCTCTGAGAGATAAGATGTTCCTAACACCCAGATGTCCCTCAATAGAGGAATGGACACAGAAA
>NC_034591.1:30229558-30254545 GCF_900095145.1 Mus pahari | reverse complement strand
GGGGAGCAGAGGTGGGGGGAGGGTATAGGAAACTTTCGGGATAGCATTTGAAATGTAAATAAAGAAAATAATAATAATTAAAAAATAAATAAATAAATTTAATTAAAAAAAAAAAAAAAGATGTTCCTAACATTTAGGGTTGAGAACACTTGAGGTGATCAGCTAAGGGCATCATATTCTTCTCTTGATCTCTGATGAGCTTCTGACACACTGACCGGGATTCTGATGGTTCAAACGGAAGAAATGGGAAAAGAAAGCTAAAGCAAAAAGCATGTTAAACTTCGAAGTTGAAGCTCAATAATAACATAAGGTCTCTCTCTCTCTCTCTCTCTCTCTCTCTCTCTCTCTCTCCAGATGCATGTACATATGTAGGGACATGCATGTGAGGGCCAAAAGTCAACATTAGATCTCTTCCTAGGTGGCTTACCACCTTACTTTTTTGAGACAAGGTCGCTCACTGAACTTGGATCTCACTAAGACTAGACCAGCAAGGCTCAGGCATCCTCCTGTTTCTGCTCCTCAGTTCTGAGATCACAGCCCATGATCCTTTCCCAGCATTTTTATGTGGATTCCGGGGATTGAATTCTGGTCTTCATGCTTGTATGATTAAGTACTTTACCAACTGGATGGGCTGGAACCCACTGTGCAGATCAGGGTGGCCTCGAACTCATAGAGCTCTGTCACCTCTGCCTCACTTCTGTATTTCAAATTTTCACCTCTTTGCACATAAATAAGGAGTATAAAAGTACAGGAACGTTGAGGTTTGGTCTGTTGCTATGTATTGTGATGCTAAGTGCTGGGTCCCAAGTCCTGGTTGCCCCAGAAACATAGACCCAAGTGATGCTATGTGACCTTGCCCTCATGGTATTTCTGATTGGAGAATGGAGATGCCTACAGCCTATAGTTGGGAAGTATTGAAACAGGCAGGGCTTGGTGTTCCTGGCCTTGGGGTTGGAGAAAACCATGATGAGAGAGAGAAGAAAGTAGAGAGAGAGAATGACACCATGGGTTGGGATTCACGAAAGTATGTCCATGAAAGCTGGCCCAGATGAAACATAGTAAGTAATAACTCTGGGTTATTGGTAGAAAAGTAGATTGCAATAGGGGGTAGATATCTGCCCAGCTCTAGTGCTGATTAAGGCTTTTTGTCAGTAATAAAAGTTGTGTGTCTTTTATCCAGGAACTGAATGATCAAAGGTGGGGTAGAAGCCCGGATTGAGATTAAATATTTTCTACAACACAGAAAGGCAACAGATCTCTATGTAAAAATATATGGGTCTTTATATAAATCCTGATGAAGCTTGCAGGATCAGTTAGCAAGTTGTCAAATGACCAGAAACCCATCTGGGAACTACAGACCAAGGTACTCTTGGGTAATAGGCCACTGAAAAAGAAAGACAGATTACTTAGAAAATTTTTGATTCTGACGATTTCACATATCCCTCTCTAGCTCCAATCCAATAGTCCTATCTGATAGCTGTTGAATAATGAAGTTTAAATTATCATAGACTCTTATCATAGCTTCACTGGCCATCTTTCAACATAGTTCCTGCTCATTCCGTTCCTATTATCATTTCTAGTGAAAGAAAATATCAAAAAGTCATTCAAATTCGTAGACTAAAGATATATCTATACTGACAAAGTAAAGTATTGGATGAAATTTATTACCTTGATAAAGTAATGAGCAGGAACAGTCACTGAATAATCGAGTCAAAGGAACTTTTTCTTTCAGTGGCTGGTTATTTTGGGGCTGATTTATCCATGTAATTGCCAATGCTTTTCATTTTATTTTGCCCATGTCAACACAAGGAAGTTTCTGCACTTGATTTTGAAAGCTTCACTATTTCATGTCACGTTAGCAAGTGAGACACACATATCCAAATTCTGGATAGGGTTCTTGTGACAAATGACTTCTATGGTTTGCACGTGTCTCTTCAGTGACAGCTGCTGGGAAGAAACATCACTTCCCAGCTGCACAACTTGACCCTTCTCTCCCTTGTGAATTAGGAGGAATTGAATGTTTAGATTTAAAGTGGCACTTCACACTCCTCTCATTGAGTAACATAATCATGCCCAGACAAAAAGAAATGAAAAAAATTCCATCATTGGCAACTGATGGGGGAAAACAGTCCTCTTGATGCAAAGATAATAAGCAGAATGTTCCCCCATTCTTGTTTCTTAATTCTCCTTATTATATTTTATTAAATGATGCAGTTTGAAATTAAGGCTCTGGCAACCTTTGTGCCTGCATCAAAAAGCCAAACGGAAACACAGTTAAAAGTGCAGTATAAGCCCCTTCCAAAGGCCATCTGCTTTCTTCCTGTTATGAAACTCTAAATCACCAGCGAAACTCTAAAGACAATATTTATAACACAAATATAATTTGAAGTTGCTTGGAAGCATTTTGAAGTTGCTTGGAAGCAGGATTAGTGGAGCACTAGAAAACCTGGTTAGGTTTTGTTAATTAATAACTAATCCAGAGTTAGTCGCTGTACTCATTCAATTTTTCAAATTTTGTTCCCTCGTTCTCTTGAAAAAACAGTATTCAAGGTTCTCTGTGTACCAGAAACAGTAGTAATGTGTTCCTATTTCCACATAATAAAAGAAGAAAATGATTCTAGCATCTCTATCTTGTCAGTTTAGTCAGGTTGCTAGAAGTACTACCATGAAGTCTATAACAAATTTAAATGTCTGTGCCTTGTGTCTACCAATAAACAACCAGAGAAAAGTGCGTACTCATTCCATACCCTATGCAAAAAAAAAAAAAAATCTAAATATGATTGTGACTTAGGGGAGAATTTGTTTATCTACTATCAATTTTTTGTTAATTTTCACATAATAAATCTGATAAAACATTTTTCTATTATTTTTACCCTTTCAGAAGTGGGAAACTAATGATCATAGCATTTCTAAAATGTCATTGTGGGTGTTGGAGAAATGCCTCAATGATTAAGAACATTAACTGCCCCTCAAGAGGAACAATTCCCAGGACACATAAACTTCTGTAACTCCAATTCCAGGGGATCCAGATGCTCCCTTTGGCCTCCAGGGGTATTACATGTATATACATGCACAGATAACATGCAGGCAAAACACCCATACACATAAAATTGAAAATAAAGATCAAAATAAATTTAAAATTTGCTAAGCACCCAATATCTTCTTGAACTTCTGTTCTGTTTTCCCCAATCTGATCTAACAAGTCCATATACCCATGATCCACAGTGAAATGAGACAGAATCACGGAGATTAATTTTGTATAAACAGAGAAAACTACATTAAGGCTATCAAGTATGTTGGAATGTGAATATTTGTTTACACAGAGATTCCAGCTCCTAACAAATTCATAACTTATATCAAGAAAAAAAATAGCCAGATGGTGCTAGTACATGCCTTTAGTTCCAGCACTGGGAGCAGAGGCAGGTGGATCTCTGAGTTTGAGACCAGCCTGGTCTATAGAGTAAGTTCCAGGACAGCAAGAACTACAGAGAGAGAGAGAGAGAGAGAGAGAGAGAGAGAGAGAGAGAGAGAGAGAGAGAGATTGAGATTGTCATAAAGAAAGCCTAAAATATATAGTGATAACTTAGCAATTAAATACAAAGTAGAAAGAAATCCAATGTTAGAGACTAGAAAAAAGGACAGTGTTTTTTAATGATATTTGGAATTTGGAGGAAATGAATTCCTAATAATCTAAAATGCTTGGAAACCATGTGGCTTAGAAGAAATGTATTTAAAAGTTATACTGGCTGGGTTTGAAAATATTATAAATACATAAACTCAGGAAAACCTCAAGTGATTTGCAAACTGAAATAAAAGAGATATGACTAGTTCTGCTACTGGGAAACTTCCAAGTTAAAAAAAAAGTGACTACTGCTGGAGACTCCAAGCACTGAGACTTGATGTATCAAAAAGCTTTGTCACCAATCACAACATGCCTATGGGGGGTGAGGGACTAGGACAAAGATGAGGCTGAGTGTGTGACCTCTCCAAGACTTCAAGGAGCCACGCTAACGTTTAGAAAGAAACTACACAGAAGAGAGAAAGCCATCAAAGCTCATTTTATAACTGTGTTTAGAGGGGAAGTTCTGGGTGTGCTTGGTGGCCCAGAAAATGTTTTAAGAGTAGGTAGATCACCAGCCTTTTGTTTCCTGAGTACTTCTTGTCAAAGAAGCTATAAGCCTGGGTTTAAAACAGACTGTCATTGACATTTGAAGACTTACAATGTAACTATTTTAGGGAGAAAACTGCAGCATCAAAAGAGGGCACGAGCACATTATATTGGAAAATTGCCATGTGTTGTTTCAGTTCATTGAGAATCTGGCACTGAAGACAAGGTTGCCACTCCCCCTGGGTTCCAAAGCCAAACAAAATTGTCCCCAAGTGTCCTAATACCGAGTTAAGGGCTGCTCCTACCTACACTGTGACAGGAAGAGAAGAGAACAGCGAAAGAGCACAAGAGTAATAATAGTGGGTTCCTGAGAACAGCTAGAAGATCAACTCTTTCTAATAGCATTACATTGGTTTTTCCTATGATATGGAAATGCCCAAGGTGAGAATGGAGAGATCGAAACTCAGCCACAAGAAGCTCATGTATGGAAAGAAAACTCAATCGGGAACCCTGGTCTCACTCTCTCTCTCTCTCTCTCTCTCTCTCTCTCTCTCTCTCTCTCTCTCTCTCTCTTTCTCTCTCTCTCCACTCCAGTCTTCTCAATTGAAAGCTGTAAGCTCCTGATTTGATCATGTCTTTCTTTCTGCTGCTCTGCCTGTCTGCTACTTGCTATTTATTCTTTTCTTGACATACACTTAATAAATTCACTCATTCGAAACCAAAAGGAGAACTGTCATAGAGGACTCTATGTACCATATGGAACAGAGGACATATTCTCCACCATCCACATTAATATAGCTGAAGAGAGTAATAGAAAAGGAAGGATGTCTTAGCGGGCATGGCTTACTCCAGGAAAGTATAGTTGGTAAAAAAAAAAAAAAAAAAAAAAAAAAAAATCTTGGGAACTGAAACTAAGAACTAATCAATAATCATTGACCTTGAGACTTTATCATGTCTGCTGTGTGATATTTCTTTGCCAAGTGTCTCCAATCATCCTCTTTCCAAACAGGAATGTGTACCATGGCTACCAGAGTATAGCATGTGTCACCTGCATATCAAGAGAAGTGTGACACTAGTGCAGCTCCAGTTCACAGTCCTTTAAGCAGAAGAACTTCCCCCCAGGCTTGGTACAGAAGCCCATGATACCAGACTTCTTGAAGCAGTGGATGCAGTACACATTAGGCTGCTTCCTTGAGGCTGAGTGGAGAGATCATGTGAATGAAGATGTAATCAGTTGAAATCTGGAGATTAGATGGGTCAAGGCCTGCAGAAAATAGAAGTACCAGCCTAATATGGACACCTTTCTCCATATATCCAAATCCCTTTGTACCTGTCAGAGAGGAATAATTCGACAGTATCAAGCCAGTAAAAGACGGACATGACAGATGGTCTCCACAGGTCCTGCTCTGGTGACCTAGAAGGCCAGATTCTCCATGAGAGAGGAAAACTTTTTCATTATGAGAAATTCACTGGGATTCCAAAATCACAGCATAGATGAGTGAAGATTAACTTCATAGATTTTAAAATGCAAATTTCATTTTCATTCTTCCCACAAAATGTTTTAGTAAGGTCTATGATGAGCCTCATGGATTTCTGGTACTCATGAATAAAAAATAATGGGTTTGGGAATGTACACATTAAACTGCAATACCTCATCCCTTGGCTAAGGCCTGAATACTTTTGGCTTTATCTCATATAATGATGTAGCAAACTTACAGAGGTATGCTTCCTACTTGTACAGAGGAATCTCTTAATTTAGCCTTAGGGAGGAAAGGTGTGCGCATCCCAAAATTACAGCCCACGGGAAACATTAACCATAGAACTAAAGAGTGAGCCAGAAGTGATATATCTTAATTTCTTTTTTTGTCCTGACTGATTACATACACTCTGGAAAGATAAGGGTGTCAGGAAAACAAAATGTATTGATTTGCAGTTCCTCTAGCTCTTCCGTAAGGCTGTGGCCCTCAGAAACGGAGGTCAGCTCCCTTCCTCAGTGGGAAAACTGAGAGGTTTTCGATTGTGCTGCATTCTGTCATATTTAGGGGGTTTTTTGTTTGTTTTATTTTACCTTTTTTTTTTAAATAATAGAAACTTGGTTACACTCTCCTAATTTCTCAGAAATTGGGGGTTGGGAAATCTTGCTACTCATTATCTACTATACATGTCAATTTCAGTAAAAAAAAAATTAATAATCTGAGGTCCAAAGAAATTAAGGAATTTGATTAATAGCTCATAGACAAAGTAGCATAAATTATTTCTGATACGACTCAGAGCTATTTCCATATCATGTACTACCCTTTCAAGAACACTCACGAGTCTAAGCCGATTTGCTTATGTTTTGTATACTTTCATTCACCATGTTTGCTTAGAAGCCATTACGTCACCCAAAGTAGCCAACACATGGGTCCTTCCCTGAGGCCCACTCTACTCTGCTTCTACCTTATACATTCTGCTCAGAAATAGAAAAGCCTTCCTGGTAGTGAACTTTCATGGTCCAAATATTTTCCCTCCACATGGCAGTCATTCCCTATAGAATCAAACTACATAGAAAGTTTAAGCACTCACCCTGTCTATGGGAAAAGTGTTAAGACACACAACTTTTAGTAATGTCAATCTTCTACTCACCTCTCCTATTTTGCAATGATGGTCACCACTCTATCTTCTTCAACTGTAGATTGTCCCCCACAGGATCTACATTTCAGGTCAAAACTATGATGTTGCACTATATGTTTTTCTACTTCAAAGACACAAAAACATTCTAAATAACAAGGCTTTGGGAACAGAGCTATGTTTGTGTCTACCTGGATCAGAGTCATAAGAAAAAGAAGATGTAACATTTTTTGGCAACATAGTTTTCATTCTAAGAAGTCATACCTTGAACATCAGGAAGCGTCATTAGAAGAGAAGCAAGGGTTGAGGTGACTTGCTACTGAGAGATCTCCACTTCCCAAACAATGAGCTTAACAATGGGAAGCAAGGCTTCGGCTCCTAGGCTGCTTTCACAATTCACTGCCGTGTCTATGAACATCCCAGCACAGTTCACCTCATTAGCCATTATAGAGACTTTAATTCTTGAGTTAATCCGGTGTTCATCCAGCAGAATGAATATTAATATCATTCTAATGTAATTTTTAATTAAATATAGCATCACCATCATTATACCCAAAAGATCTAAATAGAGTTTGAAAGAGGAGACAGGCACTATCACAATCAAAATCAGCAACTTCTGTTCAAATGCCTTTCAAAAGGCTGATCACCTATGAAGTAATGAGAATAAATGGTGAGATAATGTAGGGCAGATCTAATTAAGATAACGAGCTATGATTATGGGCATGATTTTTTTCAGGGTTAAAGCTCTTAGCAGAAGACAATCTATGGATATATTTTAACCATCCTCTGCTCTATTCGCCTATATTAGCTATGCTTCTTAAAACTGGAAATATTCATCAAATGTAATGACCCTGAGACTGAGCAGCTACAGGATTTCAACTATTTTGCTATCACTGATGCATTTAATAGTTTGACAGACTCCCTTTTATGTAATTTTGTACATTCAATTAAAATAGCATCTTTTCAAATCATACCGTATGGGGAGAAAGAGAGACATTAGGATCAACTTTCTCCCAGTACCTTGAAAAGTCTATTATGGAAGACATTTTGATTTAGCTAGAACAGATCTGAATGGATATTTCTGGAATGAGCTAACTAATTAGCCTGGCTCCAATAACAGTGGCAGGTGAGACAACCAGAGGAAAGGAGTAATTAAGCTTTGCAGGTATGCCTGGGTGCTGTCTCTGCTCACTCTCGGGAGTGGCAACTCAGAGCAAGAAAAGAAAAGAAAAGAAAAAAAAGCAGGAAACCATATGTCTCCTTACCTCACCATAGTTAAAAACTCAAAAAAAAAAAAAAAAANAAAAAAAGAAAAAGAAAAGAAAAGAAAGAAAGAAAAAAGTATTCTCTGAGAAGTGAAGAACTAAAAAAGAGATCCTTAAAAGGGCCCACAGCTGCAATATTTGGCAAAGATTGGGACTGCCCATCAAACACTAAACTAAATCACTCACTAAATCTGATGAGAGGAAGCAACCATGCTCCAAGAGATGCTAACAGCTCTCCTCACATCCTGTGCCCACCAGCACTGGTCCTCAAGGAGAAGTATTTTAATCTGATCAGTGAAGCTGTATTGGCAGGAGATCCCAGACTCAAGGGTCATCTGCAGCCTAGATGACGTACAATCACGTCAAGAAGCATCATACTGTGCGGCTGTGTGAGACCCCGGGGCAAATTCTGACAATTCCTAGCAAGGAAAGTGTGGCACTGACACTGTGCCTGGCTGCAGCTACAGAACAGATAGGGCCCCATTAATGCTCATGTCTCCAGGACCTTTCTGATAGCCTTCACTGACGTCGAAAAGACCATAAGAATCTTTGAAATCACAGGACAAAGCAAAAGGGCAGACCCTAGGAAAATAGAATCAATGCCTTTGAAAGCGCATGAATTGTTGGCTCCATTTTTCCTGGATTTTACTGAATTTATTTTGCCTTTTTCTTCTTTTTTTTTTTTTTTTTCCTATTATATTGCTCACCTATCTTCCACACCCCCACCCCCCGGTCCTTTAACCAATGTCTATGTGGTATCTTGGAAAAATATTGCTAATAATTCAAACTTGTATTTGAAGTACTATCTGAAACACCCCTGATTCCTCATTTCCTTCACTCAGGAAACTGTCATCTTATAGCATGGATGTGAGAGCTAGATGAGGTTGGGAAATTTAAGCTTATTGAAAATGATAAGCCTCCATGTAGTTGCCAGAACTGCTCTTCCAGTGTGTGCGCCATGTTAGACAAGCCTAGAATGCAAAGTCACTGGTGGCGAATGCCTAACCAGTAATCTCTTGGTACCTTCAGGAAGGACAGGTATTATTTTCACATTTTTAGGGTTGTTTGAAATGCTGCTTCCAGGGCTGGTGAGAGACATGAGATCTGAGAAGAACTGGAGCATGGGTACCGTGTCCTTCAAGACCTGAGATTTATGTCCATCAAACATGCCACAATATCATGACCCGTTCCTTTCTCTTTAGCACCCTTGCTCATCCACAGTGTATCTATTTTCTTTCCTCTCTTCCCTAGGGACCCAGTAAAAGAGTAAAAGGAGTATTGTGAGTTTTGTAACCAAAGAGATCTAATTCTACAACTTACCAAGTGAGTCCAGGCCTTTAAGTTAAAGGCTCATTTGTGAATTTTCAGCAAAGCATCCTTCCATCTTAGCTCTATACTTTCATATACCTGTCTGGTGACCATGCCACCAGACAAAAAAAAAAAAAAAAAAACTGGCAAGGTCGAACAGATTAAGGAACCCTGGCAATTCTCATAATTGAGAAAGTTAGGGTTTAAATCTACACTTGACCAGGTTCCTGTCCTGTAACATGTGACCGTGACACCCCACTAAGAGGACCTTGACAACTGGTCATCCAGCACAGAGCCTAGAGTTCTCCATGTTACTGGGGTATCTAGATAGGCCCCCAAGGGTTTAGCCATAAGCTTCCCTTCCCAGACATCCCCTCCTGCAAATGATATTTAACCTCTGGTTCACCTTGAGTAAGTTGCATGCATCCTTTCCACCATACATAAACAGTTTGGATAAGAAAGGACTATCTCCTTCATCAAGTACCTCTTGGGGGACAAAGGAGCTTTCATCATACAGAGCTGGGCCAAAGTCCCCCTCCGAAGGTCTCTCCACAATCCTGGCACTCACCTTCACCTAAGCTGAATTCCCCCACCACCACTCCAGGCTCCTCTCAGGCCCCCAGGCCCCCCATTCTCAATTCTTCAAAGTTCCCAGTGGTATCTGGGTGCCCAGGAGTTTGAGAACCACAGCCTTCATCCCAGTCCTTACCATTTCTTACCCAGAGAAACAGGTGGCAACCCCTCGCTTAGGCTGCATTTAGTCTTCCCTGAGCAGCGTGGCAATGTCAAATGAATCAGGCACCTAAACAGGGAGAAAGGAACATAGTCTAGCACTGCTGTGCCCCTTCCTCCACCAGCAGCCTTCTGACACTCCAGCAGTGAGGCAGAAACACAGAACCACATATACCAATAAAGATTGGTTGCATTTCATCAAATTTTCCCAGCATTGTAAACCACTTCCAGGTCTCTGTGTGCTTGGAGTCCATACCACATGTACTCCCCTCCCTGCCTGACCTCTCTCTGGGCTCTCCTTGTTTCTTCCCATCTCCCATCCACCTGCTCCTTTCTACAAATCTCTTCTGTCCTGTCCAAAACAATAGTGTGCACACAATAGTTTATTAACACATTTCACCTCCAAACTGGCCGTGGCACCGTGAAGACAAGCGTAATGCCTTTGCCTTGGTCATCCCTGTATCCTCAGAGCTGTGGAACAACATTGCTATCAACCATGGTAGGCCCTCTTGCACCATCCTTCTCTCTTATAGCCACATGTGTTGATGCATCCTTTAGGTAAACTCGGGAGATTTGGTGGTGAGAGAAATTCTATTTTGATTCTCTAATTTTACTTTGTCCAGCTCTACTTAAAGAAGCAAGAGACTGTTGGAAGGCAGCATGGAAAAGGAGAAATACTAGTTACTTGGTGTGTGTTTAAAATTAAGATTTATAATCCTAAATAGTGTCAATACTTACGCATGTCTTTAGGTTGTTGTTCAGTTCCTTATGTTCCTTCCACGGCTGTTCTCAGCCCTTAAAAATCCAACCCTTGTCTTCTTTGCTTTCACCTTGCTTCTCACACAACCAATTTAATCATGTGTTAAGGAAACAACCTTTTTCTATATAATGCAATGGCTGGAAACTTGAACATGTGATTTCAATTAAAATGAATACTATGCCAACCGCCTCAAGCTATCCCAATATAGCACAACAGTCATACCTGTCATGTTTTGACAATTGCATGCTGTGTTATTCCAGAGAATCTATAATTTGATATTTTTGCTACTATTTTGTGCCATATTCACATTTCTTTGGTGCTTTGATCTCAAGGTTACATGTTAGGGCTTCTGATACGCTCACATCTAAGGCCCCTCAGTTGAAAACCTTGTCTCCTTTCCTTCTCTGGCATTTGTTCAGCCTTCTGTGCTGACAACTTGTATTTGGAAACATTTTGCAAGGAATAGCGGCAAACAAAAAGTACACGCAGGATTTAGCCAATGTTTATTGAAATTGCAAACCAACAGCATAAAATAGCGTATTTTATAGCACGGGACTAGAAAATATGTTATTTTTTAAGCTAAAAAAAAAATTGTCTCTCTTTTACACGAGGCAGGAATATAAATGCATTGTTTCTCCAGGCTGTCTTATAGGTATTCACCACCACATAAAACAGAGGGATTGTCTTGAGCAATAGAGTGTAGTATACAAAATCAATTTCACTTAAGGTTTTGCCCATTTAATTAAATTAACTTCTGGAGCGGGTGTGGGTGAGGGAGGCCCTTTCACAAGCACTGGTTTTTTGTTTACCTGAGCCTTCTGCGCTCCTTGCCATTATTTTGCTTATTTCCATAATAACTTTTATTAAAATTGTTCTTATAACCAAAATCAAGGTTTTTTACTCTAAATACACTGTATAACATATTCATAACTGCTTATTAAATATCCATTTCTAATATTTTAAATCAAGGACAGATTCTAGTCAAATGAGTCCTCGCAAGAGGACAGTCTTCAGTTTGACTTCACTTAAAGAATGACCAGGTATATGATCCACACAGGTTTGTTATGTGGGATTAGTACTAACCTAAAGCTGACTGCTTATAACTTGATAGCAGTTGTTTGTTGACATTTTCATTCAAACTATAGCCTGCAATAGCAGAGCAAAGCACCATTTCATAGAAAATGCATCTTTAGATCCTTTTCAATGTTTCTCTACTAAATGATGGATAGACAAAGCCCTACACTATTGAAAAGCAACGAAGACCTGCTCTGCAGTACCCAAGTGTCCCTGCATAAATGAAAAGAAACGAAGGCTGGAACTAGGGACTCCCAAGAGGCTCAGCCATCATCCTATGAAAGTTTAAATTGATGGCCCATCCTTCAGCTCTGCAAGCAGTGAAAAATGGGTTTTGTCTTTCATCTTTTTCTGTAGTAACTGTTTGAAGGAATGATGCTTCCCAATAGAATCCAGGTTCGGGTGCTTTTGTTGCTGTTTTGGTTTAGGTTTGGTTTGGTTTGATTTTTAATGGTTAGAAAGCAGAGAAGAGAAACATTTAAAGACAGCTCAGCAAATCCAAGAGAAGTTTCTTACCCCAGGTCTTACAGTATTTTAAGATAGAATGCCACCAGAATTACAGACAGAAAGCACATCCCAGAATTGTACTAAATAACACCTTGATCTAGATCTATACAGAATAGAAGTATTTATGTTAAGCAAACCATTTTTAGATTTGACTTAGCAGGTCCTGGTCCAGAAACCTAAAATGCCTTCCAGACTGTGACGGTATCCACTTCTCTGAGCCATCAGCTTAGACTCTCACCCATCACTGATATCTATGATACTACAGTACCACCTTATGTTCTTATCCATATCTGAGACCTATGGACTACTGCAGTATCAGACTCTGATCCATAACTGATTTCTATGTATGGCTGTAGTTTTGGGTCTTGAAAATCACAGTGGTTGCTATTGCTTGAGGAAAGAGATGGTAATAATAAATAAATTGTATTAGCTACAAAATGTAATGAATCTCATTTAGTGTAAATACAAGTTTTCCTGCACACACAAGAGTATTTTTTTTATTCTCATTGCCAGAACAAACAGTTCTAGAATTCAGGCTTTGTCCATAAGCATTACAAACAGAAAATTTTCAGAACACAGGGGGAAAAAAAAAAAAAAAAAAAGCAATGACCATTCTGACCTGACTTGCCAGATACTTTTACCCACAAGTCATTTCTCTTCTCCCAACCAAACAAATGGAAGAGTTTAATCCTGAGGCCTCACATCTTTTTTTTCTCCCAAAGCTGCTTTGGAATTGTTCAGGGAGCTCTAGTTCTGCACTAACAGATGACACAGTTTACACTGATCTTTCCGCTGAACACAAATTGAGAAATGTAGGATGAATTGTCATTTTTCGTCATTCCAAATGCCTTAAAAATATCAAAAGCTAACTGGAACATGAGGGATAGCCAGGCCAAAGGCTGAAACAGAAAGATCCCGAGAGAGAGTGGGCTGGGTTCCCCTGCTGACCTGTGTGGGTTTTAGTTGGTCATTTCTTTTGGTTTTTTGAGATGAGGACTTATGTATCTGTTAGACTCTGAGCTTCTAAAGCCAAAGATAGCCTTGAATACCTGATCCTTCTGCCTCTACTTCCCAAGTACAATTTCAGGCATGTGCTAACCTATTTTTTTTTTTTTATTGGAAGGGCTGGTTGAAGAGCTACATTGCAAAAAATAGGAACATTGGGGAGCTAAGGAAACAAAAGTAGAATCTCAGCTTGCCAAGGTTGGTAACTTGGCTGTGACTAGAAAAGTCTCTGTCCTTAAAATATGGAGCTACTAGAAGCAGCAAAACTTTGCTCACAGTTCACCAGTGCGATCCTAATATTGGGGATGCTTTCTTTCTTATAATAGACTGTCCATTTTCAAAAAAGACTTCCTTACACCAAGTGGTAAAAATAGCATTGCTGAAATAAAGATGTAAATACACCCAAGTATTTATCATAACAATTATTCCTAAACTCAGTTTAATTTTGTTTCTAATGTAATCACAATCAGATTTCCAGCAGTCTCTTTTCTTTCTGTCAATATCTCTCCCCCTCCCCCCTCTCCCCTCCCTTCCCCCTCCCCCTCTTTTGAAGTGGAAACTTCTAGTTTCTTTGGAAAGTCAGTTATGTCAAATGATATTTTGATGGGGCACACAGGTGGAAGGATGTTTTGATTAAGGATGTTTTGATTTGGCAAACACATGAAAGGATGTGGGGAGTATAAATATGACACACAGACAGTGGAAAAGGAGCAGTGAGCATTGGTTTGGTTTGTTCTGTCTCACTATTCTTCACTAACACACATGTATCGGTTCACTTTACATAGTGTTGAATCAACTTGTGGTAACACCGCCATTGAGAGAAACTCACCAAGAACCAGTCCTGCGGTTCCGGAGGTACCTTACCCCAACTTCACCTCAGGCCAGTTGGTAAGCATTGAAGTTTCTTCAGTATTGAACTGTATAGCTGCTGGTTCATGCCTAGTGTCTGCCTGCCTAGAGGACTGGTCTGCAGCTGCTGAGTTGCATTTGATGTTTGCTATGGGACTGAACTACAAGAAAGACTATTGAGCTCCCCACAAAGAACTATTGATGAACAGGTCTATTTCCCCCGTGTCCTAATAAACTTTCTCTTCCACTCCCTATGCTGGGTAGTGGGCTAGGGAGAGTTTGAACCCTTATTAAAAGTAGGTTACAAAATATTTATAGCTACACTCTCTCCTCCTTCTCTAGCCCTTACCCCGGTTCTCTCACTCTCTCAAAACGAAGTTAGATAACTTGCCCTGTCAAGACTTGCAATATTTAAGAATTAAACCAAAGGGTTACTGATAAAACAATTGATAGACAGTAGACCAAAAGAAGAATAGAATCTAGAACAAATGAACCTATGCATGCAAGTATAGTCATTTGATTTATAATAAATATAAGGAAAGGTAAGCTGAATTTTTAAATGGTGCTGAGTCTCTTGGCTATCCATTTGGAAAACAATGAAACTTGATGTTACTCTACATTCTACAAAAAAAACAATTACAGATGTATCACAGTTCTAAAAGTCAGAGGTAGAGCAATCAAAATTCCCACAGATAACACAAGGGAACAACTCGGTGACCTTGATAGGCAAAGATTAGTCCAGGGAGTGGAACTATTAGAATGTGTGGCCCTACTGGAATAGGTGTGTCACTGTGAGTGTGGGCTTTAAGACCCTTATCCTAGATGCCTGGAAGCCAGTATTCTTCTAGCAGTCTTCAGATGAAGATCTGAACTCTCAACTCCTCCTGCACCATGCCTTCCTAGATGTTGCCATGCTCCTGCCTTGATGATAATGGACTGAATCTCTGAAGCTATAAGCCAACCCTGATTAAATGTCCTTAGAAAAGTTGCCTTGGTCATGGTATCTGTTCATAGCAGTAAAACCCTAACTAACAGCATGGAAGGACAAAACACAATAACACACAAGGATCCAGAATCTGGATTGTATTAAGAATGTCTGTGAATCAATACAAATGTGACCTGGAAAATAAACCAAAACTATAAGTTAAAAGCTTTAACAGAAAATATTTTATTAGTATTAGTGAAGAGGGATAGTTCATTTTGCTCCAATATTAATATCTAAGTCATAAGATCCACAGGAAAAAGTATATTAGTGGCATACTGGTAGCTGTTTATATAAATGATAAGCAAGAATCTAAAATGATAATAATTTGTATACAATGCAATGTAACTAAACTTTATTGCATTCATTCTTTTCAACTCTCAGCGTCCTTATCTATAACAACTTTTCAACATTGTTTCTTGAACTTACAACCAAAGGAGTAAGCTAAACCTGAGATCTCTTTGGAAGAGGAGGCAATGGTGTGCTTGTAACAAACTAAAGAGCCACAGAGACACCACTTCACCCCTCTCTTTCATATGTACAAACAATTTGTGTTCAAACAAATATGGCCCAAGATTAGAACTTGTCTTCTGTAACATTCTTTGACCAAGAACAATTGTGTCAAGAATGTTGATAAGTGAATCTGCTTAACCATCTCTGGTGGTGTGAAGAAAAATGGCTCCAGTAGGCTCATACATTTCAGTTCTTGTCACTAGGGAGTAACACTACTTGAAAGGGATTAGGAGGCAAGGCCTTGTTGGAGTAGGAATAACTTTGTTGGTGGGAATACATTATTGGGGTGGGTCAATGTTTCTCTCTGTCTTCTGCCAGTGTCACCAGATGTAGAACTCCTAAGGACTTCTTCATCACTATGCCTGCTTGCACACTGCCATGTTTCCTGCCATGATGATAATGGACTAAACCTCTGAAACTGTAAGCAAGCCCCAATAAAACACTTTCTTTTGTAAGAGTTGCCATGGTCATGGTATCTCTTCACAGTTAATAGAACACTGACATTGTATCAAAATACCCCTTTACACAGAATACTTCTTGTCTTATTTAGAGTAGGAAAAGACCATGGAGCATAAAACTTAGAGAATATTAGTAAAACCAAATTTCTAATGGAAGAGTCTAAAAAAATGAACAAGATATTACCACAACAAACAACACAGATGAATCTTAAAGATAATTTACTGAGAAAATGTCAGTTATTAAATACACACTGTAGAATTCCATTCATATAAAATTAAAAAGCATGCAAAACCTATCTGGTGTGTCAATAGTCAGACAGACAGACAGACAGACAGACAGACAGATCTATATAAAATAGCATGTGCCTTAGGGAGGACACCATTCAGGAAAACCTAAAGCCTCAACTTTAGATATGAAAGAGCAGGAAATATGTGACATTCATACTTTTGCTGGGATTGGCATTCCCCAAGGTAAAATTCACCAATTTCTGTGAAATATTTATTTCTGAAATTCTAATAAAAAGTGCATTGATATAAGAATATAATAATTAAATATCTAAGAGCTATCTCAGCAAATTATAACAGAAGTCATAGAGTTACATGATGCCTGATTCAAATCCTGACTCTGTTTATAGCTGTCTGACCTCAGTCTATTCAACTTCTTTACATCCCAGTTTCCTAAAATACAGAACAGAAATTATATTAACCATTCATTAGGTTATCATGCATAGTAGTAAGAATCAAATATATGAAAGGACTTGGTAGGTATAAGGTTCTTTTTATTTGAGACAGAGATAAATGTAGGCCATGCTGGTCTTGAATTTTCTATGTGTTGTGATTATGGACTTGAACTACATGTCAATTTCTGGGCCTAGTGTGTGCTCAGCAAGCACCCTATCGACTGAGTCATACCTATTGTTCTATAGAATGTTCTTCCCATCCCCTGCATTTATTACAGACTGTGGTGGGGTCTGCATTCAGCTTGTAACTTTCATTTCTTCTTCACAGACTAGACCAGAGACTTGTGAAGTGAATCAAACCACATAGATATTGAATTTTCCCAAGGAGAAATTTTGAAAGGTACTAGCTAAAAGCTTACAATAGCAATCATAAAAACACAAAAGCAAGAAGAGTATGTATGTGTATAAGAATGTATGTGTGTATGAATGAATGTATGTGTTGGTTTTTCAAGACACCGTTTCTCTGTGTAGCATGTAGCAGCTCTGGATATCTAGGAACTCATTTTGTAGACCAGGTGAGCCTTGAACTCACAGATATCCACCTGCCTCTACCTCCTGAGTGCTAGGTTTAAAGGCATATGCTACCATGCCCAGCAATAGTTTATTTTATATAAATAAAATATATTGATGTTTTCAAATGTTTGTAAAGGCTCATTTGAAAGTTCCCATCTGACATACACCACAATTGTTTTCATGTTCCTAATACAATAGTGTACATTTCTATCTTTATTTTCATCGTCAGGTAATTAAATGTACGGGCTCAGGGAGATGCATGCATTAGGTAACTTCCTGCAATTATATTCATTAATGTAAATCCACCAACCTCATTATTTTAAGGTTTCAAGTCAACACCTTTTTTACAAATTTAACTGGGAAAACTAAAAGAAAAAAAAACTGTTAAATTCACCTGGTCACATTTGAAAATTCTGCATTGATTAAAAGTCAACATGTACAAATTTCTGATCTCCCTGTGTGATGCCCCAGATCTAACATGGTACCAAAAGAATGAGCCAGCCATACTGCATTCCCTGCATACTCTTCTATTCTATTCTATTCTATTCTATTCTATTCTATTCTATTCTATTCTATTCTATTCTATTCTATTCTATTCTATCCCATCCCATCCCATCCCACCCTACCCTACCCTACCCTACCCTACCCTATCCCACCCTATCCTACCCTATCCCACCCTATCCTATCCTATTCGATATTCCCTAAACATCTCACTTGAGTCTCATTCTACCTTGCTTACTAGGTTACTGGTGTTGACTGGTACCCCTGGAGACCCCCAAACTACTCTTCTTGATTACAGAATCTGATCACCAGATTGCTACCCCGTCTTCAGAGCACACCTCGATTGTGCTGTCTCCCACCCCAGGAGAATTGCCCTCCCTGTACTATACCTTCAACTGATAGCTCTCTTTAGAATCCCAACTACTTTTCAGACTATGCACTCCGTTGAAGTACTCATATTAAGGAAACATCCTATCTCTCTTTCTGTTGTGTAAACTATTATAAATATGACAGAGTCCTTCCTCAGTCAGTTTCCTTAACAGTTGTGGCTCCGTTCTGCACCTACATATTGAGTGAAAATGTCTATCTAGGGACATAAATTTCTACTTTCAACAGCTCACACAAAGCCTATGTAGGCTACAGGCAAATTGCTTCCACATGACTCATCTATAGAAACTCAGAACATGTCCAGGGAGAAGCAAGGGAACATATGTAATCCAGGTATAGGTGCCTTAGTCTTGTNTGCAGGGGACCTACATCTTACAATCACCACATATTGTTTGTCTTTTCATCTTTTCTTATCTGGGAGATGAAAAGAAGACTGTTACTTACCCTGTTCCAAGCTCTAGGAAGGAAGCCCACATGGTCCCACCTCATCAGCAGACTTTTTTACCCACTAAGTTTTAGAACGTTCCAATAAATGACACCAGCAGAGTTAAGTAAGATCAGTGTGTCTATCCCTCTGCTTCTGCTAAGGGGTAGGTTCTATCAGCTTATCAAAGATCTCAGCAACACTTAGTACACAGCTTCACTGTGCTCAGGTCCTGGTGATTTCCCGGCCTTAGCTAAGACTTTGTAGTACTAACGCCATCTATCATCCACTTTCTACCACCTTTGTCCAGTTATTTCTCCCTCTACAGTGCCCACGTAACAACAACGTTCTTCAAATTGCTCAATGTGAACTGGCTGTTTCCTGCCAGCCCTCTGGGTGATATAAATGTTTTATTTATGCTCTTATAATTTTAATATTTATGATACTGATGGTGTGCTTCCTTGTTTCCTTGAGCAAATGAGTGTCATATGATAACGTGTTCCTGTAATGATTCAGGGTCATCAGAAGGACTCTCAGAGACAACACAGTTGTTTATCTGCTTCTTCCATCTACTGTCCTTTTGTGCATTACAGACTTTGCCTTATCTAACCTTTCATTTACACTCACATATATGCACACACTGGGGCGGTGGGCTGGGGAGGGGGAACGGGATAACAATTAAAACTGACCAGTAGTCCATTGTATAAAGTCGAGGAAACATAGCTGTTGTGTAATAAATAGAAGTAATTCTATTTCTATGGTCTAGGGAGATGGCTCCGTAGGTAAAGTGCTTGTCACAGAAGTGTGAGACGTGAGTTCAGATCTCCAGTGTTTATGTGTGCACATGTTCATATGCATGTATGCATATGAGGGCAGAGACGGGAAATTTTTGTAGTTAACTGGCCAGTCAGCGTAGACAAAATACCAAGGTTGGATGAGAACCCCTATCTGGACAACTGAGGAGAAGAATAGAGAAAGACACACACCATAAATCTCTGGCCTCTGCATGTACATGTATGTGCAAGCACACATATGCATACACAATCACACGCATATATATCCCACACATTAACATTTATACACACAAAGAAAGGTGAACATGAAACCAAGAGTATCTCACTGTCAAAAGCATGTCCTTATCCAGGAGATGAAATGAAATCATGCTCCTAACCAACTCACCGTCTTGGACGACTGGTGAGCTGTGTAGTAGAGATATCGATTACTATAGTCAGTTCTTCTGGCGTCACAGTGATGATTAATTTATCTCCTCTAGTTGAGTCCCCTAATGCAAATCAGACAATTACTGCCCTCTATGTGCCCATGCCTATAGCATCCAGCCTTGCCTGTCTAATCGACGTCTTGTAATCTATTATTGGTCAAGTAGTAAGAAATAATATCCACAATAGAATTACATGTGAAAATAAGACTTGGAGTTTCCCAACTGAAGGCTGAGGGGCTATGGAACATGTAGCTGTTTTCTTCACACAGTAGCTATCTTTTAAATACTTGTCTTAGTTACTTCTATCATCACTCTGACAGACTGACAGAATGACGTATAGACAGATGGACTTATTCTAACTCATAGTTCAAGAGAAAATAGTCCACCATGGCAAGATAGGTATGGTAGAGTCAACAAGCAGAGAGGAATGGAACCCAATGCTCAGCGATCCACTTCCTCCAGCAAAGCTCCATCTCCTGAAGGCTCCCTACCTTACAAAGAATAGCTCTATCACCTAGGAACAAGCACATGCGTACATGGGTGACATTTCACACTAAAACTATAACAGCACGGTACTACATCTTAATATACAATGAAAAGCATTGGTGTGCCTCCCTGCACCAAGCCACAGAATGATGATCACATTGTCAGACTCTCTTGTTGTCAGTGCCCCAATTGAACCTATCATCAAAGTATCCCATCTACAGCAGCAGGAGCCTCCAGACAACTCCAGCTCTTAGTCATTCACTCGCTCCTAGCCACTTAATTCTTCTCAGCTGGCATCCTAGGCACCATGGAGCAAAGCTCTAAATCTATCAATTTATGTATGTCTAGCAGTGTGTGTGTGTGTGTGTGTGTGTGTGTGTGTGTGTGTAGATTATACACATATACATTATTGAGGGGTAGAGGCAAATGAAGTTGTCCAGGTTATTCATTACAAAGGACACTAGGAAGCTACGTTGAACCTTGTCCCTTTACCTCACCCAGCCTAAACTCAAATAGGAAGTCTTAATAGTCCCCAAGTGTGTGTGTGTGTGTGTGTGTGTGTGTGTGTGTGTGTGTATCTATCTCTATCTATATCTATATTGCTATTTTCTTTTTTTTTTTTTAAGATTTATTTATTATACATAAGTACACTGTAGCTGTCTTCAGACATTCCAAAAGAGGGCGTCAGATCTGATTATGGATGGTTGTGAGCCACCATGTGGTTGCTGGGATTTGAACTCAGGACCTTTGGAAGAGCAGTCAGTGCTCTTACCCGCTGAGTCATCTTACCAACCAGCTATTTTCTTTTATCATTAATTTCAGCTGCCTTCTTCTGCCAGTACTGTTCACTTCCTGCCTCCTGTGAATGGGCATAGATGAACTTAATGATGGTCTTCCGTTAGAAATGCTCCCAGAATCAGAACCAGGAGTGGGTTGTACTTCCAAAGCATTGTGGGTATTCATCACGAAGAAGATTCACAATTCCATGTACAGGAGCCAAGGCATAGCCAGGGCAATTCCAGCACGGGCATGGTGCATGAGATGAGGGTGAAATGCGAAGGTCATCGTGCTGCCCTTTAATGTCCTGCATGGTGGCTGATGGTATGACAGGAGTAACAGGTAAAAGATGATAAGGTGGGTCCAATCCTTTGCTTGCCCTACTCTGTGACAGGACCATCATCTCAACCCTATGCACACACCAGAAGAGATTTGGGACCTGGTAACAGGCACAACAAACACAAATGAGATAACTCCTAAACACAACAACAGGAAGAACTAAGGTCCTGCAGAAGATACCAAGTGGATGAGGACCATCCACAGGCTACTCGGGCTGGGACGCAGGAAGAGTCAAAACTGGATTAGAAGGATAAGGCGGAGGACTTTGAAGTCTTGAGGCTTGTTTACCCTTGATGTTGCTATAAACTGCTGGAGGTTTCAGTGATAAAAATATTATCCAACTTCCCTTTAGTAGGATTTCCCTGAATGATGTAGTAGAAATAAATTAAAAGCCAGACACTGAGGCAGGGGAACAATCAAGAGGAAGTTCTACTTTTCCTAGATCTAATGGTGGCTTGGTCTGTTCAGAGGCATTGGAGAAAGTGTGGATTCTGAACATATTTTGAAAATAAAACTATCAAGACCAACAGAGTGGTTCCTTATGAAATGTCCCCCATTTCTTCTATTATTTTTATAGTACTTATGGCTTTCTGTTGTACAAAATATTTTTCAATATTTTTTTCTCTCTCTCCCATAACTAAAAAGCCCCATGAAAGTAGAGATGTTTGTGCCCAGTACCTATCAGGCATTCAATAAGTGGTTGTTAACTGGGTTAATTTATCTAAAGTATTTAAATTATATTATTATGGGTTTTTTTTTAACCTTGTCGCATCCTTTACCTTTTGTAGACACTATTTATTGGAGATTTGATCTCATCACTCTACCATGAGTCACTTCAGCAAACTCACTTTAAATTGATCTACACTGTTTAGAAAGTGCCATATAAATTATCTACGTAGCTTGGCTGACCTGTTCTAACTGGTATAAACAAATAGCTTCGGATGTGTAAGACATGGCATTAGGTCATGGCTGAGTTCTAATTAACTTGATTTCATTAGCACGGATATCGGGGGCAGGCTTTTACAAGGGCAGACCATATAACGATCACTCTTGTGCTGATGTAATGTTGTACCTCGGTTCTGTTTTGAGTGTATGAGCCATTCATGAAGCTGCTTTGACAGAGCCATTGTGATGCCGGGAACAAGATAATGAGGCCAGTTCAGGCACAGGCGACGGTAAAGCAGCAACGCTGGCACAAAAAAAAAAAAAAAAAAAAAAAAAAAAGCCAAAGCCCAGTTCTATCTTCAGTCTTNTGTCACATAATAAGCTTTACTTTTTCTCTGAAATTCACATGACAGGAGACAGAAGAGATGGGTCAGAAATGGGCTGAGGGCTGGAATGACATCTCCCTACGGTAGTGACTGTGAACCCACCTGCCCTTGTCAGTAGCCCTGTGGTTGGTGAACAGAGAGCAGTGGCCATTTGCCTGTCCACCCAGTGTTCTCACGGGTTCTAGGCAGGGGAGGGGAGATCGCTGATGTCCTCTCTTCTGTGGCCTCCCGTTTGAGTCTCTATTCCTAGGAAGGGTGAAGTGGCCAACTGGCGTGGGACCCTGAAATTTTCAAAGTATGGAACACAAATTACTCCTGTCAAAAGATAGCATTATCCTGAGTTTATGAAACCATCTAATTGCCTTTTAGTTGCAATTTATGAATTGGAGCACCAATGACTCTGACTCTGGTTCTTGGAAGCAGTTTCTCTCTGGGAGAGAGAGAGAGAGAGAGAGAGAGAGAGAGAGAGAGAGAGAGAGACTCTGAGACTGGATTCTCCGGTTATATAGGAAAACAGAAACCCTGACAAATGGACTGGGAATCGCTAAGTGTTAGGCTACTTCATGTTGCTCTCCTCAAAAGAGGAGTTCCTTACGCTGGCTACAGGAGTTCCTTACGCCTGCTTGAGGATTCGGATATTCTCTCTCTATTCCCTTCCCCTCCATGATAGGGCTGTGGTCTCTCACTGAGCATGAAGACTGCTTGTGGAGGTGGGACTGGGACAAGGAAGAGGGGAGTTTGACTGCACTTAACCCTCTTCACATGCACTGGTGCCAGAGCTGTCCGGTGAGGGAGGTGGGGGTGGGGTGGGGAGGTGCCAGCTATAGGGAAGCACCAAGACACCAGCCCCAGAGGTGGGAAAGTGCTGTCTGAGATGTGGGAAAGGCGGAGCTGACTCTGGGGTCCCAGGCCTGCAATGGGTTCTCAGGATCTTGGACATCCAGGTGCTGGAAGTCACAGAAGAGCAGAGAAGGAAGTTGGGGGCCCGAGGGCTGCCTCTAGCCCAGAGCCAGGGCCTGGGGGGAGCTCTGACTAGTCCCGGCAGGGAGAGTCTTTGGCTTGATAGTGGCAGACTTGGTGGCAGTTATGGCTGGGCGTACAAAGAGACCTTCTAAGGGAGACTAGGCTACGGCTCTAGGATTAAGGTCTTCTTCATGACTCCTCATAGAGGAACTCAATGAAAAGAGGCAGTCCATGGTTCCAGTTTACTATTGTCATGGCGGAAAATGGATGATTAAAACTATGGCCACCTCAGGATGGACCTGAGATTAAATACCTTTTGCAGGGAGGAATGTCTGGGAAGGGAAGCTTCTTGGCTAAGTCCTCTGGGCCTCTAGGTACCTCATTAGCATGGAAAACTCTGTTTTGAGCTTACTTGACTGTGGTCAAGTCTCTTCATATTGTCTTGGTCTGAGATGTTAGGGATGCCTCATCTCCATGTGGAAGGGCCACAAATCTGTGGGGAGCTACAGCTACAACAAAGGTCTGGTTCTGGGAGTAGGTGCTTCAAACCTTTAGCTGACGCTTCCCCTTCCAGGCCTCCTCTCATGGTCCACGACGCTGTATTCCACCCCTTTTCCTTCTTTACCTTCTTTTCCCTGACTTCTCAGAAAACTCACAGATACACTGACTGACCTTATTGTATTTGACATCACAGAACTCATATATAAGGCAGTTTGTATACACATATGAAGAGAATGAATGTTTGTATTTGTATTCTATTGCTACATTACAAAATACAGCAGTCTACAAACATTGCCGGTTGGTCACTAAGCTGGTCCCCTGGAAAAAAAGATTACAATCAAGGTGTTAAGTAGCTCTGTTCTTTCTGGAGCTCAGAATCCTCTGCCAAGTTCACTTGGTGGGTAGCATTTAGAGCCATGTGACCCTCTCCAAAGCCTGGCCATGCTTTGGGAGTTTGCTATCTTAAAATAAACATAGCTGGGAGGTAGTGACACCATCCCTTTAGTAGCAGCATTCAAGAGGTAGAGGCAGGTGGGTCTCTGTGAGTTTGAGGCCAGCCTGATCTACTTAGCAAGTGCTAGGATAGCCAGGGATACACAGGGAAATGCTGTCTTGAAAGAAAGAAAGAAAGAAGAAAGAAAGAAAGAAAGAAAGAAAGAAAGAAAGAAAGAAAGAAAGAAAGAAAGAAAGAAAGA
>NC_034591.1:30224774-30229020 GCF_900095145.1 Mus pahari | reverse complement strand
AAAAAAAAAAAAAAAAAAAAAATACCGACCAAAAAACGTGTACAAATTCAGCTTGGAAAAATTAGAGACTCATTTCAATGTAAAACTGAAGTGTACTTAGCATAGGAAAGACATATGATAGAAGATGTTTACATTAGTCCATTGAGAACCTAAAATGTCAGAAATCCTTTTGCATATCAAAAAAGTGGATATGCAACTTTTGGCATATCTTGCCAAGGAGACATCAACAAATGCCTGGCTACACAGGCCAGCAGAGTGCATTTACAGAACGAACTCACAGCACAATCTTTAAGTGGTTCTCCCCCCCCCACACACACACACACACAGTGGTCTGTAATATGGAATTTTAACCATAAAGTACTGTGAAGAAGTTTGTTTCTGGTCATGACTTCTTCAGGCTGTAATACCTCTGTATGAGGATGCCTGTTTCTTTACTAGATTTGGGGTTTTTTCTACTATCATTTTATCAAACATGTTTCCTATTCCTTTAATGAGTATCTTAGATCCTTTTTCTAGCCCTTGTTTTCAGAGATTTGATTTCTTGATCATTTCCCAGGCTTCTTAAAAGTTGTAATCACGTTAGTTGATTTTTGTTGGTTTGATTGATTATTGCTTTGCTTCCTACCCCTGATTCTTTCTTTTGCTTGATCTAATCTATTAATGATTCCTCTGATTTGAATTTTATTTGATTCTTGAGTTTTTACTTCTAGCATTTCTGTTTGGTTTTATTTTCAAAAATCACAATTTCCTTGCTATTCTAATACATGTGGCTCTTTTTTTATCCCGTTCCTGAATTGGCTTCCCTATTCTCTATTCCCTTTGAATTTGTTTATCACTTTGACAATTAAGCATTTCAATTCTTTGGCAATCCAGTCACTTCAATGACTTTGAGTTTGGTTACTGAGGGCTGTGATCTTTTGGAGGAGCCATGTTGCTTTCCCCTGTTTCCTGTGCTTCTATGTTCTGATTGTGATCTCTTGGGGAAAGTCTCTCTTCCAGTTTAATCTGAGGGTCTTTTGGGTGAGAAGCCTTTTCTTGGGGTCTCAATTCCCAGTAACATTATGAAAGGAGAAAAGAACCTTCTCATGGAAGAGTTCTTGCTTCTGCTAGTCCTTTGAGGTCCAGCCCCAGCTACACCTGAGGATGCAGATTGTTTCCTCATTTTGGAAGCATAGCTTTGTCTCTCTCTGTCTCTCTCTGTCTCTCTCTATCCCTCTGTGCCTATCTGTTTATATCTATAGATAAAAAGATATATATATCTCTAGTAATCTCACGACCTATTTGTGATATCTGATGCTCCTCTCATTCTCCCTTTCTTTGAACTATAACCCATCCTTTGTTTTCTTAACTCCTTTCTTTCACTGCGGTAAATGGAAGCAGCTCCTAATATACCATTCTATTCCAAATGTCTTCATTCTTGACAAACTGACCAAATGTGTCGTGAATCAGAACATACATCCCTGAAAGGATGTAATTCTTGAGACTACAACCCAGCCTATTTCCCTGATCTTTTTTAAATGTGTCTATTTTCTGTTTACTGTAGAAGAGTGTTCTGACTGCATGAGTGCCTTCACACCATGTGCATGCCTAGTGCCCATGAAGGTCAGAAGACCATTCAGGATACCTTCAGACTGGAGGTACAGATAGCTGTACGTTGCCATGTGGGTGATGGGAATTGAACCCAGGTGCTCTGAAAGAATAGCCTGTGCTCCTAACCACTGAGCCACCTCTGTAGACGTTCCTTGTTCTTTTTAAAAGTTATTGACCATTCCAAAGAATTTAAATTGCACCTATTACTAGGAACAACTTTTTATAGAACACTTTAATGAATTTGGTAGTGACTGAAAATGTCACACTTCAGATTTCTTTAAATAACTCAGCAACCTGGAAACACAAACAATCCATACTCTGAAATGTAATATCATGAGATTATACTACAACTTGTACTATAGTCAAGGAAATCTGAAATGACTTCAATCAAGCCTTACTGTTAATTTAAAGAGAAGGAATTCCCCTATAGATATGATACATTTTCAGAAGGAATGAAATGCAAACACTTGTGATCTACACTGGAGTACACTTATAAGACTCTTCTGTGATTTCCAACAGATATTTATGGAGTGCCCACTAGAGTTCAAGCAGTGCCCTCTCTTGAGGATATTACAGTAAGCCAATAAGCAATGCAGAAAGAGCATGTTTTAAGTTCTGACAACCAAAGTGAGGTCAGAATGACTGTATGGTAAGCCAAAAGAAGACCTTCAGATTTTCTGAGGTAGCCATAGGCCAGTGTAACGTAGAGCTTTAACCATTCTGTGATAGGGGGTAGTCTAGGTTCTAAGTGTAATGAGAAGCAATTGAAGTTTGAGTTACTATATGTAGAAAGCTCTTATATCATCCTGACTATTTAACTATAACTATTTTTAAATGATCTGAACATGCAAAGTCACTAAATGATCCCACATAGTCTATGAGGGAGGTAAGATTTCTTTTCTATTATACAAATAAGAAAACTGAAACCAAAGACATTTGTAGCATATCATAACAACATTTGTTTATATGCTGTAACCAGAGTTGCGATATGGACAGACTAATTTATTTGGTTTTGAAAGTCACTTTGGCCACAATGCAGAGTAAAATCATAAGATAATATTCCATGTCAGAGATGAAGGTGGGTTAGATCTGGGGGTGTCAATGGAAGGAAAAAATGGCTGGATTCCACATATATTAACAAGGTAGAGACAAGAGGATAGTTAATGAACTGAAGAGGCAGAGCTCCTAGAAACGGAGTGGATATGAAGAGAGACATGGGCAAAGTAAGAGTGAGAGTTGAATATGAAATGGAAACTGGGATGTCAGATCAACACTGACACACATGATACATGTTTGCACAGGGGTATTAAGTAAGCAATAGGCAGATTGTTCTATGCAGATCCAGAATTCAGACAAGTGCTCTATCTACATGTGCAGATTTAGTATTCGTCAGCTTACAGATGTTTTTAAAGTAATGAGTCATCTCAATGAATGGAATGACTGATAGGATGATGAGATGATGATGAGAGATAAGTAGACAACCAAGAAGTAAGCCAGAGGCATCCAATTTACCCTTAATCTAGCAAGGGCCAAGCCTAGAAAACGGAGCTAGCAAAGGGATGGTTAGAAAATGGTAGTAAAAGAATTTATAAAGTATTGGGGGCACCCAAGTCCAAAGGAAACCACTTCAAGAAGAATGTAGCACTTCAGAAAGGAGAGGTGGACTGCAGTCCAGACTTAACATTTGGATTTGTCAGGATTAAGGCAACCAACAGCTTTCACGAAACCAGTCTAGAGAAAATTCGGAGACAAAAATCCTGAGTGGGGCAGAATTCAGAAATATTAGGTGTGAAGGGAGTAGTGACAAAAGTGTCTGAAAATATTTACAAGAATCTCGGTGTGAAGGAAAGGAGAAAAATAAGCAAATCTGCATGAGGTCTTGAAAACCAGGGAAATCCAGATAACGTGTCTTTACGCTGATTGGAATGATCCAGTAGAAAAGGAATATTAATTGTGCAAGACAGAAAGGTGATTTGATGTCTGTGGCTCATGTTACCTCCAAAGGCCATGCAGATGTGCATGGTCTGTGCTGTAGGGGGGGGTGGTGGGATGGGTGTCCTGCACCACCACCTGAGGCCATGTGCTGTAGCTGGGGGCCACATTCACCTGAGTGACCTGCACCACCTGAGACCATGGTGATGTTTGTGGTCCTTGCTGCCACTGAGGGCCTTGTCTGGGTTCAAGGTTCCACAGCAGCCACCAGAAACCCTGTGAAGGCTCATGAGCCTTGCTCCTGATGACGGTGAAGAGCAAAGAGGCTAGTTTTTCTGTGACATCATTAACTGCAGAGGCACAGCTGAGAGGAAGAGACATGGAAGGCTACTTTGACAACCCCTACCTTCAACTCAACCCTTTCCTCCCTCAACAAATGAACAGCCTGGGCAAGAAGCCACCAAAGAGAACTCTTAAAATGTGTAATCGGAATGCTAAAGATTAGCTCTCCACAACTGATGGCTTCTGGCCAGAGGTCTCACGTGGGGAAAGGCTCAGCTCTATTCAAAGTGCAGGCTACTGAGAGTTTAACTATGATTCAGTGAGTATATAGATAACACAAGCTGGACCTGGGTTTTCTTTCTTTCTTTCTTTCTTTCTTTCTTTCTTTCTTTCTTTCTTTCTTTCTTTCTTTCTTTCTTTCTCTCTCTCTCTCTCTCTCTCT
>NC_034591.1:30206013-30224664 GCF_900095145.1 Mus pahari | reverse complement strand
TTCTTTCTTTCTTTCTTTCTTTCTTTCTTTCTTTCTTTCTCTCTCTCTCTCTCTCTCTCTCTCTCTCTCTCTCTCTCTCTCTCTCTCTTTCTTTCTTTCTTTCTTATTTTTATTTTTAACACTTTTGGGGGGTGGGAGGGGAGTCACAAAGCAGGGACAGAAATGGAAGGACTAGGAAGTGAATGTGATCAGGGTGCATGATGTGACATTCCCAGAGAATCAACAAAAATGTTATGTTGGAATTAAAAAACATAGAAAGGTAAGTAGAGTTCTCAGGGAAGAGGTAATTGAGTGAAAAGCCCACAAAAGAAACAAAAGTTTCATAATAAGATCAGAGATAAGAAATCGTGTATCAGTATTGTACATGAAGACTGTTGATCTACTCCACTGCTGCTGCTGTTCTTGGTGATCATCCTATGATACTACCATCTTCAATATGCTGGGGTCTTCTGCTACAACTGGGCTTTATCAATAGCCTCTCATAGGTTCTCTTCATGGTGCCAAGCCTCAACTCCTTTGCATGACCCCTTCAGTTCTGGGCCATCAACTGCAACTGAGCCTTCACCAATGGCCTTCCAAGGCTTCTCACAGTGCCAAGCCTCAGCTGCTCTCCATGACCCCTTCATGTCTTCAAAAACCAGTACCATCTGATTGACTCTTACACATTACCAAGTACAGCTGCAGCATGAGGTACAGCCTTGACTATCTCTGGAATGCAGCTTCTTTGTGCTCTCAGAGAACATTTCCCAGGAGATTTCACCTCAGTGATGCTGGTCTCTTCTTAATCACCGATAATTTCTTAGCTCCAGCTAACCAGCATCAATTGTCCCAGTAGTTCCTTCTATTTTTGACTCTAAAGCCTGAGCTACATGTCCAAAGCTGCACAGTTCTGACACTTGCTGGGGCTGGAACATGGCCTCCTTGTTCTATTACATTATCACCAGCTTTATGTTTTCCAACTCCTTCACTGCCTAAGCTTGGCTGTCCTGAACTTGCTCTATAGACTGACTTTGAACTCAGAGATCTGCATGCCTGCTTCCTAAGCACTGGGATTAAAGGTGTGGTTGGTCCACCAAGTCTGGAGTTAAGTTTTTCTTCACCAAGAGCTTGCTCTTTTCTAGGCTGGCCTTGAACACTTTATCTCCTGGGGTTAAAGGCTAGTACTACACCATTCCTGCACCTAAATTTAGTTGGGTGGGATCTTACCCCAAGGTCACAACTTCCTTAATTCAAGTTAAGATCCTTGAACACAGAATTCAGCTCCTTTTCACCTCCTGGTGCCCCTTTAATACTAGAACCATATATTTTATATTTTTCCTTTCTCAACTTGCTAGGCCTGTTTAAAATGTTCTTCATGAGATTTAACCAGAGAACAAAGTCTGTGATGGGCCTTTCTGAGGCTTCCTTTGTCAATGCAATTAATCTGAGTCTCTTCACCTTAGCCTCAGGCAAACGCTTTAGACAAGGGCAAAAAGTAGCCACATTCTTCACCAAAATACCACAAAAACAAAACAAAACAAAACAAAACAAAACAAAAACAAAAACAAAAACAAAAAAACAAAAAAAAAAAAAAAAAAAAAACAGTCTCTAGGCCACATATTGAAATTCTCCACAGAAACCTCTTAGGCCAGGTCCTCACAATTCATATCACTCTCAGTAACAAAGTCTTCCATGTTCCTACTAGGGTAACCCATTGAGTTTCATTTAAAGCATTCCACTGCTTTCCAAATCCAAAGTCCCAAAATCTACATTCTTCCAAACAAAAGCATGGTNAGGTCTATCACAGCAATACCCCACTCCTGGTACCAACTTCTGTCTTAGCTAGTGTTTTACTGCTGTGAACAGAAACCATGACCAGTGCAAGTCTTATAAAGGACAACATTTAATTGGGGCTGACTTACAGGTTCAGAGATTCAATCCATTATCATCAAGGTGGGAGCATGGCAGAATTCAGGCAGGCATGATGCAGAAGGAGCTAAGAGTACTACATCTGCATCTGAAGGCTGCTAGCAGAATACTAACTTCCAGACAGCTAGGGTGAGGGTCTTACGCCCATACCCACAGTGACACACCTACTCCAACAAGGCCATACCTCCTAATAGTGCCACTCTCTGGGCCAAGCATATACAAACCTTCATACCTATCAAAAAACAACTCCAAGAGAGAAAAACAGTATGAGAGAAATCCTTGGATAGGATAAAGTTTTAAAACCCTGATATAGATAGAACTGTATGGATGAGGTTAGAACAGAAAGCCAAGGTCACAGAGACAGGAGTGTGTTGTAAGAGGCTGTGTTGTAGGAGGCTCTTACAGGATCTTCAGCCCCAAGGCCAGTAAGCAGCAATTCTAAACAATGTACTACATGGAATGCACTAAAAGAGTTAACTCACACATGTCCTTGATTGGGGACCAACAACTCTCACTGTCCCTTCTGCCCTTACTGTGTGTCTAAATTCATCTTCCTCTTCCTACACAGAGGAAGGTGATTTGGGAACAATACTTTAGAAAGACAGGTATAATGATCAGTTTTACTTTGTGCCTAATATTTAAGAAAGAACCTACTGGTTATTCCAGCATGTCTGGTAACTTAAGTGTCTCTGACTCAGTGTAGAAATGAATAATGATAGCAAAGCTAACTGCTGCTCTAAATAGCAAAGACTATAAATGATTCATGCAGAAAATGGTTAGTGTTCCCAGAGTAAATATTTCCCCACAGTCATTTATAAATAATTGAGACTTCTGTTTGAGCCACCTGTCTGCCTGTGTTCCTAAGGAAACTAAAGTGAATACAGAGCTAACTGTGGCTCCGCTTCCTTCTTCAAAAGCCATGGTGAACAAAGATGAAGAGGTTTTCCACGCATTCTCCCTCGCTGAATCTTTTTTGTCACAGACATTCCAGAAGCCATAGACAGTGCTCAAAAAAGAGTTGCTGAGGAGGAGTTGGACAATGTGCCTTCTGGGGGCATTGAGTGGGTTGTGAAAAATGAATGCTACAGAGTCTAAGGATCGGAGTGGGTTCATTTTGTGTGCGTGTGTGTGTGTGTGTGTGTGTGTGTGACAGAGAGAGAGAGAGAGAGAGAGAGAGAGAGAGAGAGAGAAAGTGTGTGTGTGTGTGTGTGTGTGTGTGTGTATTCATGTGTGCCAGCGTTCATGTGTATGAATGTAGTCATACATACGGCATAGAGTATAGTCAGAGGTTAAAGGACAAACTTGGGTGTTATTCCTTACCTTGTTAGAAGCAAGGCCTCTTTAAATTTTTTTTTTTTTTCTGTAAACATCAGGTTGGCTGAAGTGACTTTCTGGGGACTCCCCTGTCTCCCATCCTATTTCCTCATAGGAGCACTGGGACAACAGATACCTGTGCTATGAGTCTAGCTTCTATTTGGGTTCTGGGGATTTGGAATCAAGTCTCTATACCTTCAGAATGAGCAGTTTTACTCATTGATCCATTGTACCGGCCAAGAAACTGAATTCAGTCCCTTACTTTGGTCCTTATTAGAATCTTAGGAAAATTCTTATACATACTAAAACCTGAATTTTTCATGTATGTATGGATGTATGTATGTATGTATGTATGGATAATAGGGAAAAGCAGCAAATGACCAATAATAATAATAATAATAATAATAATAATAATAATATAATATTTTAAATGACTTCATAAATTCCTATGTGAAAAAAAGAGAAAAATAGGACATTATAGAAAAGACTGGGAATAATGGAATTCTGAGTCAACAGTTGGAGAGAGACTAAAATGAGGGAGATGGTCACTGTAAGCTAATGGGAGCATCACCATTACACATGGAATAAATTGTGACCATTAAATGTGAGGTCAGACACTAAGCATTCCATAGAGATATGTTCACACACACTCATGTACAAAAGCTACAGACATGGTCTAAGAGAAGCAGAGCTGAGATTCAGATCAGGGGTGTGCACCCGTTATGGCAGAAGGAACTAGAAAATTAGGCTAGATGAAAGAAAAAACAAACAAACAAACAAACAAACAAAAACAAAGTTCGATCCCCTTCTTTTTTCAAAAGGATGCTCAAACTGCAGGCTATGGTACACTGGTGAACTCCAAGCCAAGCCTGCAACAACTCAAACCTTTGTGCCTGAACCCCAATTTTGCATTCAGTCCTGCTGCCCAGTATGGAGGCTGGCAGAGAATGGGTCTTGGGTGAATGACAGAATAAAGCCAATGAACTTATTTTAAAATGTAAACTGGCAGAAATCCCAGCAACTGCGGGACAGTACAATCTGTTAGTAGGAAGTAGCTACAAAGACAAAACAATTTAGAGTCTTATTGATTGTGTTATTTAAAAGGTGTGGGGGGTGGATTTTCAAAGGATTATTCACATTTTTTAAAATTCATATATAAACAAAAAAACATCAGTAAGATTTCCAACTGGCCTTTGACACTTTACAGTATCACATGGGAAAGGCAGCCATTTTAAAACTTATTGGGGAAGCCCGAAGGATGCTAATAGTCATTGGTATATGCAGCCACCAGATGTCACTATTGGTTTAAACAAATATGCCAAACCTCACTCCAGGCTAGTGAGTGTGTGTGTGTGTGTGTGTGTGTGTGTGTGTGTGTGTGTGTGTGTGTGTTTTGTTTGTTTTGTTGTTACCTTCAGATCCTAGCAGTGCCTCCCCAAGCTAGGCATGTCAGGAAGTAAGGATCTAATTACTGCCTGGTTGAAAACTCAAGAACTGTGTCTGGAACCCCTTTCTAGTCCTTGCTTTTCAGTTAAATAAGCCCAATGACTGCCTTAGGCTAGGGTACCGCAGCTGTAAAGATCATTATCAAAAATAATTGCCCGTGTCAAGTGATAGTGTTTGTTCATTTGCCTTTTTAAAATTTCTACTGTATGCATTGGCAAGAAGACCTTCACACACACACACACAAATGCTCATCAAAGTCTATATAAAACTTTTTTTTTTTCATCTAGGTGACATTTAAGCAACAGTCCCGAAGTGCAGTTCATACTTGTGAAATCTCGGATAAGTTGCTCATGGAATGGGCAGCCCTGAGATTAGTTTTTTAGTTTCTCTGTTACTTAAAAAGATGAGCTGCTTTACTCTGTCCCTAACTGTACTGGATAGCTTTGTGTCAACTTGACACAGCTGGAGTTATCACAGAGAAAGGAGCTTCAGTTGGGGAAATGCCTCCATGAGATCCAGCTGTAAGGCATTTTCCCAATTAGTGATCAAGGGGGAGAGGCCCCTTGTGGGTGGTGCCATCTCTGGGCTGGTAGTCTTGGGTTCTATAAGAGAGTGGACTGAGCAAGCCAGTAAAGAACATCCCTCCATGGCTTCTGCATCAGCTCCTGCTTTCTGACCTGCTTGAGTTCCAGTCCTGCATCCTTTGGTGATCAACAGCAGTATGGAAATGTAAGCTGAATAAACCCTTTCCTCCCCAACTTGCTTCTTGGTCATGATGTTTGTGCAGGAATAGAAACCCTGACTAAGACACTAACCTTTCTTTCATTTCCATTATAGGCCAGGAAGCTGTCCTCCATTTACACAAATTCATTTTATCTCCAACAGATCTCTTGTATCAGTGAGCTCACTTAAGTATTCCCACAAGAACTGGACTCTCTCTGTCCTTCCCACCTTCGGGACTTATACTCAAGTCTCTGCAACTAAATGTCTCATACCTTTCTATTCCCCATAAAGAGACATCTTGGAAGTTGTTCACCACAAGAACACTTTTGGCATTGTGTCCTGCACTATGAAAACCTCAAATGAACTGTGCATGACAAGTGTTGGGACCCAAACACCAAAGACAAGGAGAAAGCAGAGACCCACATGCACCCAGAACACAGAGGAGGAGACCGTCAAGGAGGCATTTGCTGCTGCCTTGTCTGAGTGAAATTGTGAGGTCCCAGTATTGTGACTTTTTTTTAGGCCGTGTGCTTTTGCTTTTGTTTTGTTTGACAGGAGGACGATGCTCAATGTTCAAAGTGACAAGGAGTTGACTCAAAGCAGGAGGCTGGTTTGCTTTTCTCCTAGGGGTCATCCTCTGAGTCCGAATACCAAGTAGACCTACAAACAGGACATTAAAGATCATTTAAGTATACTCAGTGCTGTCACTGTCTAGGTTCCTGACTGTGTAGCTGCTTTTAATCTGTAAGATGCCGCCAGTGGGCCACTCAGACAGTCAGTGTTCTGCCATGACACATTTCTGGTCAATGAGTTGAGTAATTCAGAACTTATGAAATCATGTACTGCCATTCCTCTGCAAATGAGGTGCATATTACAGCCATTAACATAACTGTATCGATCTGATTTCATGTTTTCAGTGGAGTGTAGAATAGAAATATAAAACTGACAGATAGGAGCCAGGTGAGGACATGGGGTTTTCATGAGGGGTCATCGATCACAGAGCCTTAATAAAAAGCATCCGAGATAATTGCCATGATCTGCAAAGAGTACGTGATATAAGTTTCATGAATATTCTCCTTTTTTCTTTAATAGAAAATCTTGCACATCTTACCCAGACTGAATCTTTTCCTGGTAGCTCCTTTGATCTCTTTTTAAAGAGGTGGTTTAAAGTAGGTCATTTATCGCATAAACCCTGATAGATTTCAACCACAGCCTTGGATCTTCACACTCAAATCCTACCCCAGAGATTGAGATTTAATTGGCCTGGGTATGCTGGAGTCGTCAGACATTTAAAAGCTTCCCATGAGAGTCTAGTGGGTGGGCAGAGGTGAGAAACATTCCTCTAAGCCTCACATTGTATGCTTGCATATGTTAATGCACTGCTGTTTTACCAGTCTCGATGTTATTGTAAGTGCGTTTACTCCTCAGTTCAATTTTTATATTGTGGGGGTGGGGGAGCTAAAAACACCTCACAACCAAGCAAAAGAAAAATCACAGTGAATAAATGTACTCGTGCCCATCTTTGAATTCATAAATTTCACGGCAAAACTTCCAAAAGTGATTTTTCTATTATTTATAATTTTTACCTTTTATTAAATATAGATTATTTTCATAGAGTGTATTCTGATAATGATTTTCTCTCCCTTAACTACTCCAAGACCCATTCAAATCTAAATCATTTTCTCTCTCTCTCTCATTAGATAACAAACGGGCAACAACAAAAATCAATAGAATGGGACAAAATAAACACAGAAAAGGGAGCCAAGGGGTGGGGACAATACAAGAAACACACACAATCACACATTCACACACTCACACATACAGACATCCCCCCCAAAACATAAACTCAGGTGATTGATCATAAGGACTAACTTTACCAATAAGCCAATCATTTTTGACAAATCCTACTGAATGGGCTACTAGGAAGTGTGTATCGTGGTTGAAATGGGTCCTGCATTGCCTTTGAAGGGCATGTGCAACATATAGTTCCTACTATCCACTTTACGTTTTAAGTTCTAGGCGGACTGTGCTACTGGTTCCGGGATCCACAGATGCAACACACACACACACATGCACACACACACACACACATTAACTTATTTTTAATATGCTTTAGCTCAGTGGCCAGGCTCTACTAATCCTTCCTTGGCTATCATGTTCTTATTTTTACCCCAGCTCAGCACCTCTGAATCTGCTCTCAACTTCAGTTGCTCAGTTACCTTTGGTCCTAGCTGAGCATCCCAAATCTGTCCTCAGCTTAGTTGCATTTCTAATCTCCTGCCTGCTACCCCAGGTCCAGTCAGGGAACCAGTCAATGTCCACACCACCTTAGATCTCACATGGCGGGTGGCTCTTTCTCCCTCAGAAGCATGGCAAATCTTTTCTCCTAATCTTTCCTCCTCTCCTACACCTGATAGGAGAAACTGGAAGTCCCACCTCTTTTTGCCCAACCACTGGCTGACAGCATCTTTATTGATTGATCAAGAATCAGTTGGGGAACAGGAACTTCAGGGTTCAGACCCAGATTCGCAATCAGAGCATCAGAGCCACCCCCTACAGGCAGGGCTTGTTCTTGGCCCCTGTCTCTCTTTGCCTGCTTCTTGACTGTTATATGATGAACAGCTTTTCTCTACAGTGCCCTTCCACTTGCTGGTTCTCTCCTGGCACAAGTCTAAAGGTAATATAACTATCTAAAACTTAAAGTTTTTAAATGGCCAGAATAATTTTTACACATGTATATGGTATCTTTTAATCAACTCTACCCTCTCCCACCTCCCTCTGTTCAAATCCTCCCTTATTGGTATAACACTTTTCCCTCCCCCTGAGTCCTTAGTGTTGACAGAGTGTATATAAGTGTAGGACTTCTCACTATAGTCTTGGTAACCTATCATGAACTGCATCACCCAAAATACTGACTCTCACTCCGTCGGTAATCATCAGTTGAAAACAGCCCCTCAGCCAGTGGTGGGACTCAAAAGCAACCCTTCTAACCGTCCTCATATCTAGCAGTCTTTACTTAACCTTTGGCCCTTCTTCATTTTTTTCTTTTCACCTGTAAAATAGGAGATGTATGGTGCTTCACGGTATTAGGCTTGCTACACATAGGTCATTACAGTAACTGCTATATATAAGAGAATACCAAGTAATTTTTAAAGGGAAGCAAAACTGGGCAACATAAACAAATGTCAAAGAAAAAATTTGAGACTATCGCCTATAACTTCCAAATCCTCTGACCCAATTTGAGAATATGGAAAGTTGGGGAAAGAAAGAAAGGCTACCTCTGAAGAGAGCGCTGTGGGATGTCGATCGACTTGTTCATAGCTTCCCACCATCACACTTTGTAAAGTAGGGGTTCTCAACCTCCCTAATACTACAACTCTTTAATACAGTTCTGCATGGTCTAGTGAATCCCCAAACATAAAATTATTTTCATGGCTACTTCAGAACTGTAAATTTTGCTACTTTTATGAATTGTTACATAAATGTCTGTGTTTTCCAATAGTCTTTTGGGGGTCATGACCCACAGTAATGAGGATTCTAACAGGCTCGTGTGGAGACCCAGATGCTGCACTTTTGAGATCCTGGGTCTGATTTCTAACTTCAGCCCATAAAATCCAGGGAGCCAACATGGTTGAGTAACTGCTCTCAGGAAAGATCCACCTATCCTTTCAGAGTTTTCCAGAGGAAAGCACATCATTGTGTTTCTTAAGGACCAGAAGGGAAAGCAGAAGGGGGAACAAGTATTAGTGTGGGACACACAGGATGTGCACAATATGGTGAGGGTGAAGCCAGACTCCTGGGATCCAAATCAAGAAAGGCTAGTGTCCAATTGGAGTGGCCCTTTTAGCGAACGAGAAACAGTAGGAAGGAAGTGCTCAGAGAAGGAAATGACAAAAATTCCCAAAGCAGCCCAAGAAGGAAGAAGATCTACTTTAAATAAAAGAATCCAAAATGGGAAAATAGAGAAAGCTAATGAAAGGCCCTTTACAGGGCCAGCTTGCAGGGAAAGGAGGCCCAGGCTGGGCCACATGAGGTTTCCATATTAAATTACAATCAGAGCATAGTTAGTGTCTTGGGTCTGCAATATAATTAGTGAATGGGTTCTTGTGTTCATGATCTTAATAGACAGTAGGATGGTCAATTACATAAGTTTGAGCAGAAAGGCATAGTATCTGGGGGAAATCTTTGTAATGATGACTGTAAATGGTTTTGGGGTGTGTGTGTGTGTGTGTGTGTGTGTGTGTGTGTGTGTGTGTGTTTCTTTGTATTTAGTGCCAGAAAGAAGAAATAAAGGTGATTTGGTGATATGCCCAGAGTCCTGGGATGAACACACCAGAAATATGTGCATGTGTACATGCATGTGTATGGATTTATAACTGAATATCTTGTGAATCCCTAGAACTAAGGAGTAATATCCTCAGTTTTACATCTTTGTCACTTGAAGATTAGTTCATGCCCCACAGACATGGACCTGATTTGAGAGCTTTTGGACATTGTCTTCTCAAGCCAGCTCCAGACCTGCTGACTCAGAATCTGCCTTTTAACAATATCCCAGAGGGAGCCATTCCATGTGACATTTGAAGAAGTATTGCTTTCTGGGCTGTACCAGTCTCAGCCTTCATAAAAAACTTTTGTGGGATCTGCATACTGTGACTTTTCATATCCACAACAGCTGACACCATAAAGGACTTATAAAACACACACACACACACACACACACACACACACACACACATTGTAGCACTTTGGTGTTACCACGTTCTTAGGCAGTTTCCTCTAGTCTCTTTCCTTTTCCTAGGTAACCAGTTAACTTTTAGTCTGCCTTAATTATTACATGTCATTTCTTGCATTAAGCAAATGTGTCTCGTAAGGAAAGTAAACAGAAAGACAGATCCCCAGTACCTGGTGTTCCCAGGCCACCCAGTAGCTTATTTTTTCACTGTGGCCACTGGTTTTCAAAGTCACAAGATACCAAATGAAAGACAGCTTCGGAAATCATCACAGCCTCAGGAAAATGTGCTTGGGTGGCTTTATCTGCAGACATGGAGACAAGTCCCCTCCTTGAGCTTGTCCCTCTCCTCATTTCAACCTCTCTGACTAACTGGAAAGCCCCTGGCTGCAGATGTAGAGGCAAATTACCATCTGCACTTAAGTAAGTAGGCGCCGGCATCAACACATAAACAGGCTTCATGTTGGAGAGCCAAATAAAACAGAACACAGCACCAGAAAGTCTCCCGAGCCCACACCAAGTCTGAGAATCCTGAGCCCATGGAGTGTAGAAAATATCAAATCAATTTTGAATAAATAAGTCACAAATGCACCAATGAAATAAGCTGCCCTGTAAACCATGTCCTTGAATCACTTCAGTGCTTTAAGTCAACATATCTCCCTAAAGTCTTCATGTAATATTGCTCGTTGCCACCTTCTCAAACTTGACCTCATCTAGCAACTTGCAAATTCTATAGTATTCCAATAAAACAGTACTGAACTCCAGACAGGGCCACTGTCTCAAGACCACTACCAATATACTAGTACGAGTTCAGGTCCTACCACGTTGGTGCTGCCTAATCCCGAGCAACTGCCTAATTCTTAGAACCCATATATTCTTCCCAGTAAAACCGAGCTATGGCATCTTCTATATGGAGTGCTTGTGTGATTTAACTAGACCAGCATCTATGGAAGAGCATAGGCCGGTATGAAATGTATGTTAAGTTTTCAACAGCTCGCTGTACATTTCCTATTACCTCACCAACCTCAGCTCATTGGTCCCACATCCCTGACCTTACCAGATTCAAGAATGACTTGAGGCCTGTCAGGATAATTCTCAAGTATTTTAAGTTGCCTATTAAAGTATATATTATTGAGTACCATATCATATTTCTCTATGTGTGTAACCTTGTAAAAATATTCAAATCAGAATAAACCCATCTCTCTCCTTCATTGTGTTATGACAATATATACAAAATGCTTTCTCCTAGCTTTTCCAAGATATACAGACCGGATCATCTGCAGTCATACTAGGTGCAACAGCAGACTAGAACTTTCTCCTATCTTAGTACATAACAGCCAGTTTTCTCCCTTCCTCTTTATAATCCTAAGCCTCTTGTAACCCCCATTTAACTTCCTAGCCTCCTTAAGATTAGGGTTTTTAGATTGCATGTTTGAGTAAGTTCACACAGTATAACTCCATGCCTGGCTTATCATTTAGCATAATGTTCTCCACAACTGAGCATTACTACAAGGAACAGTTCCATCTTTCCATGACTGGAGTATTCCTTTGTGTTTATGTCTCCCAGTATATCTATTCACCAGTTAAAGAGAGAACTCATTTCCATTTCTGAGTTGTTTTGGTTATTTTGTATAGGGCTGCAATTTAACTGGGAGCACAGACATTCCTTATTCCTTCCACACACTTTCATTTCCTTTAGCTTTGCACTCCATGCTAGGATTGCAGGATCATGTGATGGCTCTATTCCTGCCCCTCTTTTTCCCTAAATTCCCATGTGTCCCTGATGAATGAAGTCTGAAATGTGTCCTATTGGTTTATCTCTACATTTTGATACCAATACTGTGCTGTTGTGACCAGTAGCTTTGTAGTATATTTTGAAGTCAGTTAATGTAATTGTGCACTGCCTTATCTTTGTTGTTGTTGTTGTGTTGTTGTTGTTGTTCAAGATTGCCCTGATTAGTCAAGGTTGTTTCTTGGGGAAAAAATGATTTTTTTTCCCAATCTCTATAAAGAATATCCTTTTAATTTTGATAGAGAGTGTCTAGAATCTGTATACTTTGTGATATGTGGACAGTTTAATATTAATTTTTCAACTCATGAGTAATGAATATATTTTCATTGTTAATTTCATTTTCAGTATCTTTTGAAAATATTTTACAGCTTTTATTGTATTGTCTTGCTTTTTTATTAGGTTTTCATTGTGTAGCTATTATAAGTGAGGTTTTTTTTTTCAGATAATTCTCAATTGGTATACAGAATTGTTGTTTATATTTTATGATCATTTGTGTATTTAAAGTTTTTGAAATTGTATTTAATCTTTTTTTACAGTCCAGATTTTATCCCCCTCTTGGACAACCCTCTGACTGTTCCACATCTCATACCTCCTCCTCTGCTCCCCCATCTCCACAAGGATTTCCCCTCCCCCCAACCTCCACCCCACCAGACCTCCCCACTCCCTGGGACCTTCAGTCTCTTGAGGGTTAGGTACATCTTCTCTGACTGAGTCCAGGCCCAGCAGTCCTCTGCTGTATATGTGTTGAGGGTCTCATATCAGCTGGTGTATTTGCCTGGTTGGTGGCCCAGTGTCTGAGAGATCTCTGGAGTCCAGGTTAATTGAGACTGCTGGTCCTTCTACAGGGTTGCCCTTCTCCTTAGTTTCTTCCAGCTTGTCCCTAATTCAATCACAGGGGTCAGCAGCTTCTGTCCATTGGTTGGGTGTAAATATCTGCATCTGACTCTTTCAGGTGCTGGTTGGGTCTTTCAGGGGGCAGTCATGATAGGTCCCTTTTTGTGAGTGCTCCATAGCCTCAGTAATAGTGTCAGGCCTTGGAACCTCTCCTTGAGCTGGATCCTACTTTGGGCCTGTCACTGGACCTCCCTTTCCTTGGGTTCTTCTCCATTTTTGCCCCTGCTGTTCTTTCAGACAGGAATAATTATGGGGCAGAGTTTTTGACTGTGGATGGCAACCTCATCCCTCACTTTCTGCTGGAGGTGGGCTCACAAGTTCCCTCTCCCCACTGTAGAGCATTTCATCTAAGGTCCCTCCCTTTGAGTCCTGAGAGTCTCTCACCTCCCAGGTCTCTGGTACATTCTGGAGGGTCCCCCACCTCCTATCTCCTGAGGTTGCCTGTTTCCATTCTTTCTGCTGGCCCTCAGGACCTTAGTTCTGTTCCCCCCACCCAATATCTGATAATGTTTCCCTCTTCCTCTCCTTGTCCCCTTTCCCACCCAGGTCCCTCCCTTGTGTATTTAAGCTTTGCTAAGTTCATTTGTTAGTATTAGTCATTTTGCAGTGGAATCTGGAGTTTTCTCTAATTAGGAACCTTTCATCTGTAAACAGTAAAAGCTTGGCTTTTTCCTTTCTCATTTGGATACTCTTTATTTCTCTTGCCTAATTGCTATGGCTAAAACTTCTAATATTATGTGGAATGAACAGGTAAATGTTAGTATCTTGTTTGCTCCAGATATGGTTCCTTCTTCCATGTGATGCTAGCTTTGGGCTAGTTTCATATGGCTTTAATCATGCTATAATGCAGCAACTGAAATTGTCTAATCCTATAAATTATTATAAAAAGTAGAATATTTAATTAGATTCTATCTTTCAAATTTCAAAATCATTTGTTAATTCATTTATTCTCATTTAAAAATATTTACTGACTATTTCATAAGCACCGGGTATAATTCATATACAGCCAACTAGAAATAACCTCATTAAGAGAAAATTCCAGGGGTCTTATTGATACGAAGCTTGCCTAACATGAACAAAGCATAAGGTTTAAATCCCAACATAGCATAAACCAGGTAGAGTGAAGCATACCTACAATCCAGCATTAAGGAGGTAGAAACAAGAGAATCCACAGTTCAAGGTCATCCTCGACTATGAATTGAGCTAGAGCCCAACCTGAGGTACATGAGAACTTTCTAGAAGCAGGGACACACACACACACACACACACACACACACACACACACACACAGCTCTCTCTCTCTCTCTCTCTCTCTCTCTCTCTCTCTCTCTCTCTCTCAGATACACACACAAAGCAAGAGACAGAGATAAAGACAGAGATATATGAACAGAGAGAGAGACAGATTTATAGAAAGTGTGTGCTAGTATAAACTTGCTTGCTGTTTTTTTTTTCTGTTCTATATCAAGATCCATCTGCAAAGTAGTTCACGTGCACACATGCCAGGGGAAATGTTAGTGACAAATATCTCTGGAGTAATTATTAAATATAAATACTCATGTAGAGGTCTTTTTATATAAACTCATATTAAAGTTATGCTATTAAAAATACCTGGCATTTTATATTTATATAAGATATATAAACATAAAACATTTATATTTATATAAAATGTCAGGTATTATTTGCAAACAAAATTTTATCATTTTTTTACCTAGGGAGAAAAAGCTCAAATATTGGACTGTCTGAATCATAATGGAACAGCTGCCAATGTTTTTCATCTCCATTTGATGAGAAAAGTCATTGTGAGAATGTAAACTCTCCAGAACATTAAGCTATATCAGCCATGGTTCTTCCTGGAACTAACCATTGAGTATGGCACAGCACGTTCTATTTAACCCTGCTCACTAATGAGTGGTTCGAACTAGTGTTCCAGTTTCATTTTATGTTGCTGTGAATTAAATCACTCTGACAATGAGCAATTCAAGGGAGCAACATGTTTATTTCATCATATAGGTTCATCATTGGGGAAAATACGGACAAGAACTCCAGCAGGATCTTGAAGCAGAAGCCATAAGAAAATAAATGCTGCTTGTTAGGTGGTTCCCTGACTGGCAGCCCTATGATTAGCTGGCTTCTCATGTAGGTCAGGACTCCCTGCCAAGGGAATGATGCCATCCAGAGAGCAGAGCCCTCCTGCATCAATTATCAATCAAGATAATCCCACACAAGCATGCCCACAAGCCAATATCTGATCTAGGTTTTCCTCAAATAGTTTCTTCTCACAGATGATTCTAGGCTGTGACAAATTGGTAGTTAAAGCTAACTGGGAAAATTAAGTATTGATATAGCTTCAGATACTTCAAAGTCAATTAAATCAAGCCATATGACTCAGACTAAAATGGTTCTACAGGAAATTACAATATTATTCTATGTATTGGATATAGGTTTCTTGTGATTTTTATAACCTTTTATTTCCAGGGGTGGGAATGAACCTAAAAACTGTAAAATATAATTTTGACACTAAGTATATGTATAAAATTCTGAAATACTAAATTTAAAAAGTATAGGTATATTCAAAGATGAAACTAGGAAATGTAACAGAAAAATATTTGAGAAATAATATATATTTTCAAAGATAAAATATGAAGTTCCAAGAACACCTGTAACCACGGGGGGGAGGCGGGGAAAGTTCTGGTAGACATAGAAAAAAATGGGACTTCAGATTAGAACATTGAGTTGCAAAAATGTTTACCAAGTAGAAAGCTACTGGCACCCAAAGGTGGGACACAGGAATGGCGCCTCCTGCTCTTGTTTTGTTTTGTTCTGGGCCCCTCTCTGGGCTTTAGGAAATAAACTACCAGGTGTTTAAACAATGTTGCAGAAATATATTCCACTCCAATTATCTGGCAACAAAGTTTCCTGCTGCTTCCATAGAGCGTGTGACACCTAAATGCAGACAAAGAGGTCATCCATGTGCTCATGATGCCGATGAGCAATCGCTTGACTTCAGCATTTCCTCTGGCCCAGAGCCTGTGTTCAGTACAGTTTCATTCAGTAAAAGATACTGAAGTGAACAAGAAATTTCTTTAAATGGGTCAATTTGCCAGAATTTAAAAATTTGTTGTAACTTTCTGATGCATGTATGTTATAGTCCCACTCATAGAAATTAAACCATTAAACAGGCTTTATTTCATTAAAAAAATGCTAAGTTGGTAATATTTTTCTGCATTACTAAAACAGATGATCAAAAATGCAAATAGCTAAGTAGTTCCAAAGCATTTTCATTGGAATACGGAAATGAAACCTAGCTGGAATGCTAAGGTGCCCACTCATCTCTCCATTAGTCAGTGTTCCCTACCCAGAGAGTAAACATTCAGCTCCAGATAGCAAGTAGAATACATCCGGATAAAGCTTAATAAACAGCCAATACTCTCCGAGGCAGCTTTTAAGAAAGCTGGATTGGAGAACACAGCTCAGGCTGAGACACACCAAGTATTATTGGTCTTGTTTCATTCACTCTGGGCTACTCTCTGTTCCACTTGTTATTCCAGGAGATCCGCCGTTCTCACAGCAACGAGGGAAGGGATCAATATGAAATCCATCCTTAGTGCCAAGCTACAGCAAGGAGGCTGACAACAAGGAGGCACGCATTTATGCCTTGCTTAAAATTGTCTTGTCCCTTGCTATGATTACATGGCAGCAGCTGTTGTACACTTTGGAAATACAGAGAAGATGGCTGGGCCTCTTCTCATACAGGGAAGAACATTCTAGCTCTCTTACCACGTAGGCATCGGATTCAGGAAAGAGGAAAGCCTTCAACAGAAGAGACAGAAGAGAGTAAGAGCCAGAACGAAGGGAGGACCAAGAAACAAGGCTCCCTAAATCAAACATGATCAAAGCACATGTGAACTCACAGAGACTGAGACAGCGTGCACAGAGCTGAAAGAAGAAGCAGACGCGAGTCCCAATCCCTAACCCGGAAGCAGTCTCCAATTAATAACCATTTACAAATGAAATCTGAGTTTCCTTCAAGGGAGTCTCACTGGGAAAACACACTCGACTAAGGCTAGGCTGCATGCTCAGCAGAAGCTGACCAAGAGAAAACAAACTCAGTAGCATCTTTGGATGTTCCTTGTCTTACCACGTAGACACGTCCTCACTTCTCTTTTCTTTTCTTTTCTTTTCTTTTCTTTTCTTTTCTTTTCTTTTCTTTTCTTTTCTTTCTTTTCTTTTCTTTTCTTTTTTCTCTTCTCTTCTCTTCTCTTTTCTTTTCTTTTCTTTTCTTTTCTTTCTTTCTTTCTCTTTTTTTGTATTAAGTTTGTCTTTTTAAATTTTTTATTGATATGTCTTTCCTTCTCCCTTCCAGTCATGTAGATACTTTGCAAACATAGTGTAGCTTTCAGTTTAGTGCTTTTTCTCAGATTCCCAAGCATGAGAACAAGAGGGTCTCTGTTTCTTGTGTCTTCTCTTGGGTTCTTTCCCTTATATCTTTTTTTTCTTTCTTTTTTTAATTTTTATTATTATTTTTATTGAATATTTTCTTTATTTACATTTCAAATGCTATCTCCTTTCCTGGTTTCCCCTCTGAAAAACACCCTCCCCCATCCCCCTGCTCACCAACCTACCCACTCCCCCTTCCTGGTCCTGCCATTCCTCCACACTGGGACATACAGCCTTCATAGAACAAAGGGCCTCTCCTCCCATTGATGTCTGACTAGGCCATCCTCTGCTACTTATGCAGCTGAAGCCATGAGTCCCACCATGTGTGCTCTTTGTTTGGTGGTTTAATCCTTGGGAGCTCTGGGGTTACTGGCTAGTTCATATTGTCGTTCCTCCTATGGGGCTGCAAACCCCTTCAGCTCCTTAGGTCCTTTCTCTAGCTCATTGGGGACCCTGTGCTCAATCCAATGATTGGCTGTGAGCATCCACTTCTGAATTTGTCAGGCACTGGCAGAGCCTCTCAGGCTCCTGTCAGCAAGCACTTGTTGGCAATCATAACAGTGTCTAGGTTTGGTGATTGTAAATGGGGTAGATCACCTGGAGAGGTGAGTCAGTCATGAAACTCAAGAAGAAAGACCATAGTGTGGATACTTTTATCCATCTTAGAAGAGGGAACAAAACACCCAGGAAGGAGTTACAAAGTATAGAGACTGAAGTGACCATCTAGAGATATTTGTTTTTTTCCAATTCCAATGTGTTAGCTTTTGTTTTGTTTTTATAGTACACATTATATTAACTTATTATCTTTCCTTAGAAGCCTCTTTTGTAATGAGAGACAAGAAAGGGAGTGGAACTGGATGGGAGGGGAAGGGGGGAGAATTGGGATTAGTAGCAAAAAGGGAAACCATAATCAGATCTATTATGTGAGGAAAAAAATCTATTGTTAAAAAAAAGGAAAAAATCTACCATTAAAAAATAAATATAATTCCCATCTTCATTCTTGTACATAGGTGAGCAGTTGGATGAAAGAAAGCCTGACAGGATGTCCCAATAATATGTTGTGGATGAAAAGATTCTTACGTGGAGGTCAGTTGTTTGTCCAAAGGTAGCTAAGTCCACAGACTGAATGCACCATTCAAGTGTGTGTTCACAGCCTTTATTTATCTTTGTGTCACACCACAGAAGTGTGCTTCTCTTTGTTTCATGTTGAGTTTTTTTTTCTAGACCTTCTGCATAGATCAGGTTTGCTTGCTACAGAGGGAAACCTGTATGCTCAGATATCCTTAACTGAAGTCATGCTTCATATGAAATGTGAATATTCTAATACTTACTTTGGTTTTGCGTGTGTGTGTGTGTGTGTGTGTGTGTGTGAGAGAGAGAGAGAGAGAGAGAGAGAGAGAGAGAGAGG
>NC_034591.1:30179257-30206006 GCF_900095145.1 Mus pahari | reverse complement strand
AGAGAGAGAAACTACTCTTGTTACCTTAGTAAAAACTCTATCATGAACATTAAAAAGAAAACTGGAAAGTGAGTACATCAAACCTTATCTACGGCCCACCACACAGTCTACCCAGTTGGTGTATCAGAAAAAAAATATGACCCACCCAATTTGTATGATGTTCTACAGAGACTAAAGCGAGCATGCTCCTCAGCAGGTCCCTTTACAGAAAGAAATGGCTAGAATCTCCCCGCCCCCGCCCCCCACAGGATGGAGAGAGACTACAGTTCATTTTGTATGGCATCAAAAGCAGCAATTAAAAGTCTACTTAGAAGTTATCATCAGTCTTTCAAGTTCATGGAATAGAGTTGACTTAAAGAAGAGAAAAGGGAGACCCTCCAGAAACAGAGGTTAATGGCAACTTCGCTCCAGAAGGTCAAAAGCTAAGTCGACCCTGACAAGTCAGGTGTGTCTCCTCTCTCTCTCTCTCTCTCTCTCTCTCTCTCTCTCTCTCTCTCTCTCTCTCTCTTTCTTGTTTCTCTTTCTTATGCATGAGCTGCCTGCATCTCTCAGTCCAGTCTGCTTCCAGGTGACTTCTTCCGTTAACACAGGCACTTTTCTTCTTACATAGATGTGTAATACTCTAAGTGGAGACTCAGCCCTTAATCCACCTGACCTTTTAATACAGCATCAGCCCTCCAGTGACTTTTCTTGTGTGACATTTAGTTCATAACCCATCATGATGGTTTTCTATTAGGTTCTAAATAGTGGTCTTGCCCTTGTTGTACACTAACCTCTCAAGGCTTCCTATAAGTGAGCCTTTTGTTCCACACAAGAAAGAAAACATGCAGGATCCACTTTTCTGAGCTTGGCTTATTTTATTTAACATAGTGATTTTTCACTGCTATCTATTCTCCTGCAAGGGTCATGGTCTTATTCTTCTTTGTGGATAGATTAAAATTGCATTATGTGATTACCATGTTTCTTGGTCCATTTATCTGCTGATGATCATGTAGGCTGATCCCCTTCCCTAGCAACTGTGCATGCTAACTTTTTTTTAAAAAGTAGTTTTAAAGAAGGAGGGGGTGGGTCTTTTAAGAATACAAGTCATAAATGGCTGGCTGGCTAGCAGCTGAGTCCAATCAGTTGGCCAAAACATAAGTGCTGTGAGCACAAGAAGTCAAAGTCAAGACTGCCCTGGCAGCTGCTTCAGGATGCCTGCTCCACTGATTAGCTCAATCTCTTCCTTCCTCCTGAGCTTGCCCAAACACAGCTGACTGAGAGCAATGATTTCAGTTGATTAAATGTGTGAAAATTTTCCATTTTTGATTTATTTCCTATTTCTTTCACCAATTTTCTCATAGTGTAATCTATAAGAATCTAAAAACAAAACTTGATTTGAAAACAGTCCATTTTCAGTGAATGGAATAATTTTAACATGGCTGCCAAGAAGCTCTCATGATTTAGTCCATTTTTGCTACTAAATGATTTGAGCAAGTTGGTGCCTAACTGAATATCATGTTACAGCTTACATTCACTTATGTTTACTTTGCCATCTTAAATAAAAGTGTTTCCAGTGAAGCTAGCCAAGTTAACTGTAACTTTTTTCAGTTACATCAGTGAAAGTTTATATGTATATACAAACCACCTAAATTATTTCAGTGCGTATTACAAGAACTCCCAGAGTATGTATCTATGTCTCTTAGAGATAAGCATGACGCAGTTTACATTTGCAATAAGATTCTAATCAAGGTAAGAGGGCTTTAAGATGTGTGTGTGTGTGTGTGTGTGTGTGTGTGTGTGTGTGCGCGCGCACTCAGCATTAAAGGTAACCCAACATTTGCAATTAGAAACAATGGGACTGTGAGATAGTCCAGTCAATGAAGTACCTGTCATAGGAACATGACAACATGAGTTCAGCCTTTTATTGTCTATTGTCTAAGTGTTGGCTTTCAAGATTAATTTGGAGTCTGTAAGTAATCTCTGAGACCTAGCCCCAAATGAATTTTGATTGGTGAATAAAGATATTAATAGCCAACAGCTGGGGAGAAGAGATATAGCCAGAATTTAGGTTTCCTAGCTTTGATACCACAAGGAGGAGAGAGAGGAAGACCATACAGAAGGGAGACGGAGACCCAAAATGGCATAGCTGAGGCATAAACATGTGGCCATGTTGGCTGCCCAATTGGGTTAAGAGCAACCAAGATAAAACATAGTAAATAGTAAGACATAATTTGGGGTTATCGATGGGAGGGTAGACTCTAACAACATGGAGGGTAGGCAGTTGTCCAACTATTGTGCTACCTAAGACACATTTAAAAGTATAAAGACTATATGTGTCTTTCATCTGGGAACATAAATGGTCCAAGGCAGGTTAAAAACTCCACATGAAGTTTTTTTTTTCTTAATTTTTTTTTTAATAACAGTTCAGGTTCGCACTAGCCACATAAAAGGCTAGTGCAGTAGAGCATGACTGTGATCCAAGCACAGGGGAGCGGGGAGCAGAGAAAGAAGGATCCCTGGAGCTCACTAGCTAGCCCGGCTAGCCAAGGCAGTGAGCACCAAGTTCACCGAGAAGCCTTGCTGCAAAAACAGAATGGTTGGAAAGGACATTAGACATCATTGTCTGGCATCACAAGTATGTGAACACACACACACACACACACACACTCACACACACATCTAAGAAACAAAGCAGATCAATATAACAATGTGCAAAAATGTCAAGAATTCAGTAACTACATGTGTTGGTAAGTGGACACAGAAAAGCAAAGCAAATGTGGAATATGTGTGAAAAGGCACAAAATGTAGTGCAAATAGCCAGGATATAGTGTTTCCACTCAAAGGATCTCAAAGATAATGTGAAGCTTCTCAAATGAGCACGGAAAATCATTTTGATCACACTGGGAATGTTGGCATTCCCTTTTATCAGTTTGAAGTTGTAGCAAATACAGAGATAAAAGGACGATTACAAGGTTAATGTATTGAGGAATGAATTTTAGTGAAATCTTATAAACAGAATAAATCTCATTTAACTAAGAATGCTTCTTCCAATTGAGAAAGACATCCCAACACCAGCCTCTGAACTCCACATGCACCCACACAGGCAGGCAATCCTGCACACACATGCATATACATAAATCAAATAAATTCATGATTTTAATTCATTAATTTTTAAAAGAATTATTCTTCAGGAAGTCATTGATAATAAAAAGTTTACAAAAAAATCAGAAAAACCTGGAGAATTAAAAAGAGCAAGACAAAAATCAATTTATGAAGGAAATTACAGCAAAATAAATACCAATAAGAACAGCGAGGCAACGTGGCAGGAGGGAGTGAGTTTCAGTCACAGAATGACAAAATTGGAAAAAGGAATCATTAGGAAGTTTTCTGATACAATGTGGACTGACAGAAGCGGAATTGACATTTATTTCCCAGGACATACACAGCGCAACCTGTACATAAGAGCTGTTTGCCTCGATCTGACATTTCTACCGTGTTGTTTCCTAGTGAAAGCTAAGTCGGAAGAATGTCAGCTTACGACTTGTAAAGTGTGCTTATACTAAGTCACATACGGAAGAGCAGAGGTCAAGAAAAATAGAATAACTTGTTTAGAAAATATGTCTCTCTCCATTAAAGTGCCTCATGTCGTTCGAGCTCCTCTGAGACATGAATACAATGTCAGTTCATCAAGGAGGATAACAGAGGGATGTTATCGTCTTCTCAAAGAAATTCCTTTCCTGTGATAGAGAAAGAACAAGCAAACGGCAAAAGGCTCTTCCCACCCCACACAACTTTTAACTTCAAAATACACGAGAGAAAGATCATTTTCTCTAAGGCAAATAATTTTAACATCGGCTCTTCCAAGGAAATGTTAATTCCTTCGTGTCACTACAAATGCAATTCTCAAATTTATTATGTACAGGGGACGTTAATGTTATTTCTTATCTGTGGCCTGAAATGCTTTCTGACACATGCCGTATGTCTTCTACAGTGCAAGCCTCTTGGGAAAGCAAGAAATGAACGCAGCAGAGTCTTACGAATCAGAACTGAGCATTGTGACAACCAGGATGGGCCAAAGAGATGTAACTTTGCATTTGCAGCTACCTGTTGCCTCAAAAATATTCCAAAGCGATTAGTCCCTTAGACATTCAAGGTTGAGTTGCAAAATGAGGATTAAACTAAAACACATGCTTTCTTTTTGGTTCTGTTTTATTTTGTAATGATGTTGAGCCAAACATCTGAACCAATCAGGCCTAAACCATAGGACACCAGAGCTGGGTGGTCTCTAAATCTTATGGCTTTTAAGAGAAATCACAGTCCATTCTTGCATTCTCTTTAGTTTTTGTCACTTCAGGATCAGTCAATGAGGATGCAATAAATCAATTGATGGAAGAAGAGAAAGAACTAGAAAAAGAAAAAGGAAGGAGGAGAAAGGAAGGTTTGTAACATGGAAGTGTCTGTAGAATGTCAAGAATCAACCAGGAGAACAAGCCTAACCAAGTGACAGGGGTCTCGTAGGGCTCTGATGGCAGTCCCTCATATGTAAAGCAGAAAAAAAAAAATCAAAAAAGGTATATCAGTTTTCTTAAAACCTAAAATCTCTCGCTTAACAAACTCATACTGTATCAGTTTGAATGTGGGCAGTTCAACTTGTTATACATGACATTTAACTTTAAATTTGACCAGTCACTCAGTCCAGACTTGATAGAGCTGGTTTGCACTGTTTCCTCAGGGCACTGTGAGTCTTAATCTTTCTCTTTCTCCTAATTGTCCTAATGATGAAAAATAATTTCTAGGACAAAAGAGTGTGCACATTCCAAAGCACTGGTTCTTATTCAAATCCAGAGGGGCTCCCTGGATCTTTCCTTGAAATTAACAAATGAGAACCTCTGAATGTAAGTCCAGAAATACATATTTTTAATTAACTATTTTATTTATTTACATCCCAAATGTTGCACCCCCAAACCCCTCTCCAGAGTTCTTGACCCATCTCCCTCCCCTTCACCCCTCTCTCTCTCTCTCTCTCTCTCTCTCTCTCTCTCTCTCTCTCTCTCTCTCTCTGGGGGAGGGGGGAGGGGGACCAGAAATCAGGATACAGCTTTCAGTTATTTCTCCATCAACATGCCTGTCTGGCTGCCTGGTTGCCATTCGCCCATCATCATGATGATGAACTAAACCTCTGAAACTGTAACTGAGCCCCCAGTTAAATGCTTTCCTTTATAGAGTTGCTTGGTCATAGGATCTCATCACAACAATAGAAACATAGCTAAGACAGAGAGAGATGAAGGACACTTGGTTTACTCTTTTGACCTCTAAATAAATGCCCACAAGTATATACACCCATGTGCATACATGCAAAGAAAAAAAAAAAAAACACAACTAATGCAAACTACTGACCTAGCCACTGTCACTTAGTTAAGCTGACAAAACATTCTTGGAATTGTTCTTTTCTTTGTCTATATTTCTTGGAATTGGAGAAATAAAAATGCCTTTTTATGTAAGCACTTTTGTTGTACAGTCCTTTATAGTGGTAACTGAACAAATCCCTAAGGATTTTATGAAGACTGAATTGATAAACTAGGCCCACATTACAAAGAGACTTGCAATCTGTTTGAATCAATAGTTGTTAAAACTTTGTTTCCTCCTGATAGTGAGGATTACCTTCAGGGACCTTGACCTGACTGTGCTAGGCAAATGTTCTGCCTCTCAGCTATACCTCAGACTCAACTCTTCCTTTGTAGTATAGAAAACATATTGCTACAACTCACTCCCTCTCCTAAGGCTCAGGGAACATACTGAAAGAGGAGGCAAAAACAATGTAATAGCTGGAAAATGGAGGTGAATTGCTGTCTTCTAGATATGACATGAATATTGTACTTGCAAACTCATAAAAGCTGTGGTTATCTGCATAAGATTGGGCCTAAGTCTGGCATAAATGGGCAGCAACTCCCTAGTCCCCGCCCCTTCCTGAGGAACTATTGGGAATTAATAGCTGTTGGGGGAAGGAAATCTTTCTTTTCGTTTTTTCTTTTTCCTTTTCTTTCTTTCTTTCTTTCTTTCTTTCTTTCTTTCTTTCTTTCTTTCTTTCTTTCTTTCTTTTTTTTTGAGGGTCACTGATAGGTTTTCCATGCCCCAGGCTCATACACATATGGATAGAATTAATTGGGCTTAGTGGGTTATCAAAAAACACTTTTTAAAAGGCATCTACATTGTGATGGGGCACATGTGAGGAGGATATGGGTGGAGTTGGAGGAGGAACATAAGGGGGAAGATATGGTCATATTCATTATATACATGTATGAAATTATCAAGAATAAACAAATTAAGGTTTACCTTTTGTTTTATTTATGTGTATGTGTTCAAGTGTGTGTGTATATATATGTATGCATGCATGTATGCATGCACTCATATGTATGTATACACAGAAAGAGACAGAAACAGAAACCAGAGGGGGCATTGTGTTGAATAGAGTTATAGTCACTTGTGAGCTATTTGATGCAATGCTAGAAACAGAAAGTCACACCTCTGCTAGAGTAGCGAGTGTTCTTAACCACTGAATCCACCCCAAGGGGAAAAATGTTTTAAAAAAACTAGAGACTATGGATTAACAGCCTAATAAATATTTGTTTATAGCCATTGACTATCGCTGCTCTCAGTCTTGGTCAGCCATTGCTGTTTTTGCAATAGCTAATAATTAATACAGAGACTTAAAACTGGCCAAAGCACCAAGAATAAATAACTTAGCATTAAACAAGACATCTATATCACCCCTCCCAAGGCCCAGCAAACATCACAGAAAAGGTGAGACAAAATTTTAAGAGCTGGAGGATGGGGAGGAGTGCCATGAAGCTGTGTTCTGAGCCCAATGACCCGCTGCTGTAGTCACGTACACACACAGCAGCTGCGCAAGAGTGCGGTGAACCTGTGTTCTGAGCATGACCTGCTAATGACGTACACACGGCGGCTGCGCAAAAGCCGTCTACGAAAAGCAGTCATACACAAGGCCTGAACAACAATGAACACTTGTCAGTCGGAAGGAGATGGTTGCGGAGAACAAGGGAGTCTTCAGGAATGGGGAGAGAATAAGAAAGAGCAACGAGGGACCGTATGAACACAATACAGTGTATGTATGTACTGAATAATCAAAAAATAAACTTTAAACATATTATAAAAAGAAACTTAATCTTTAAAAATAAATAAATAAATAAATAAATAAAGCCCTCATTTTCATTTCCATGGAGAAAGAATGAGCTCTGTGTGGTCACAGCAGGAGACACCACCCCACAAGGAGCCACCAGAAGGAAGACTTTAAGCAAAAGAAAGGAGAAATAATTAAATGTCTGCTTTAGAAAGATCAGTGTAGCTTTTAGCTAGAGAATGAATACAGGTCCAGGAGGAGGAAGGAAAGCTGACAGTGTAAGAAGTCCGGGTGTTGCTTCCAGTGTGTGGGGGGGAGAGAGGTGTGCCCAGGTAAGATGAAAGCCCCCATTTAAACAGCTCAAATCTAACCCTCTGTGCTGAGTCCTCGTTTGCAACACAGATTGGCTACTTGTCTACTGCGGAGGAGGAAAGAACGGGGTTCATAATTAGAATTTTAAGTAAGGTCTCTGGAAAGAGATTAATCAACCTGCTAGCTTTTACATAATCTAGCATCTATTTTAGTCTAGATTATAGGATCTATAGGTTTCAAGTGGTGCCAAGGCTAATACTTACTCAATACTGATTTAACACAAAGCTTATTAATAATTTTCAAGTTTCTTTAGGGCATGAAATATAAAATGTGAGAGTTCAGTAGTCAACCCTTATACTATGTCTCTATCAATGCAAGAGAGAGAGGTGGAAATTCATATACTACATGTTTTCCAGAAAGAATAGAGTGTGTCTGAGATCAAAGGCAGATGAAGGAAGTCTCAGGCTGTAGTAAGAAGGCAGCAAATGAAAATGAACTGCAGGAACCAAATTGCTACGGAAAAACCAAAGAGAGATCAAATGCAACTATGTATGACACCGAGACTAATCAGTCCAACTGAATTGTGAAATTTTCTATTCCTGTAACATAAAGGCAAGGGAGGAGTTTTAATTATTATTGGTATAAATTTTTAGATATACAAGATTTTTTTTTCTGACTTCTGATCTGTTCCAAGTGGGTATTTCTTTCTTTTCTTAAAAGGTGGTCGGTACACCAACAAACACATCATAAGAGACGATGATAGGAACCCAGAATTAGAAACAAAAAGGCAAAGAGGAAGGAACAGGAGGATGGAGGAGAATGGAGGAGGATGGAGGAGGATGGAGGTGGATGGAGGAGGATGGGAAGGAGGAGGCTGCTTCCTCTTCCTCTGTCCTGAGTAAGACTTACTAGTTCCTGTGGTTCAGTGTTGGAACTGATGAGACAGGTAGCCCATACCACTGCCAACTTAGTCACCACTGCCTGGAAACTGTCCTCAAGGTGAGTGGAGCAGATTTAACCAGAAGGATAGCAATCTTGCCAATGGATCAAATTGAGTAGGCAAGTTCCTTACATAATTACCCTTCTCCTGCCCAACCAAAGCTAAGAAAATTTTTTTAATGCTTTTAAAGGTAAAACTACACATTAGGTTTGTATAGAGCTGTGTTGTTTATGAGTTTACAGTAGTTACATGCATTCTCAGATAAATTCCAAATGGCATTTTTGAGGTATGATTTACATAGAGATTTTTTTTTCATTCTAAATATGTAAAGTATTAGTTTTCAGGAAATATACCACATTATGCACCCATTTTAAAAAAAGAAAAATAAACTTTTATTGATTGTTCGTGAGTTTCACACCATTTCTCAGTCCTTCCATGTCTATTCTCTACCCTTGCAATCTATTCAGCAAAATAAAATATAAAATAAAATAAAATAAATTAGATCTTGCTGTGGATGTTGTGGTATGTCATACAGTATATATTCCTTTGTCCAAACAGCGTACAAGCCAGTGCTCATTGAAATGAGTCATTGGTCTGGTTAGAGGCTGTTTGACTTCTGCACTACCATCAATGCTGGACCCTCACCAAGATGCCTCTCTGGCTGTTTCCCTGAGTCATGGAGATCCTAAAGCTTCAGTTCTATAAGACTAGCTCCTTCATTTGCGCAGCTCATAGGTGTGGTCGATGTTGGGGTGGACCAACTCAAAGCCCAGGATCTGGGTCTGGGTGGTAGGCAGCTGAGTCGGTCAGCCTGCTAGCTCTCCTGCACCCTCACCAATAAGGCCAACTCTCCTATGCTGCCCAGGGGAGAGGAAGGGCCAGATCCCAATTCTCCAGATTGCTGAAGTCAGTGAAGGGCAAGGTACCCTTAATAACACTGTAGAATAAGAACTACAGTATTTTATATGTGAACACATGGGCTTTGAAGCAATAAATAATAGCCAGTGGCTCCCAGGCATGGCTACATGAAGAAATCACTTGATTTAGGATGTAGACAGATAGGCAGGTAGATGATAGGTGAGAGAGAGAGAGAGAGAGAGAGAGAGAGAGAGAGAGAGAGAGAGAGAACTTTACTGTCTCTATAGAGATTGAGATTTAATTGTTCTTTAGATAAACTAAATATTAGTTAGTTAGTTAGTTGCTTAGTTAGGTGGTAGTTATTTTGAGATAACTTCTCAGCATGTAGTACAAGCTGACCTAGGACTCCTGGTCCTAACTCACCCTCCTGAATGCTGGAATTGCAGGTGTGGGCCATCATGCATAGACACGTTGCAGAACTTTAAATGTGATTCTGAATGCAAACAAGTTGGTGAGATACTAGATTAGTTTCAGGTCACTAAAGTGTTAATTCTGTGGAATTAGATCTCAAAGATTTTACTGTCAAATCCATGCTTGGGGAATTATATTTGGTATAAAGCTCTAGATAACAATTACTCCAGTTAATATATGGTGAGATTTACAGGAATAGGGGTTTTTAAAACCTTTCTCTATGAATTACCTGAGATCGTTGTTAGACCAGGGTAGCAGGGTGTCTGTAAGAGGAATGGGGGAGACAGAGAAATCTACCGAAACACTCATTATTCAAAAATGCCTTGTGATATCTAATACCGTCTATGCTCCCTTTAAAAATAGCTTTAAAACCAGAATCAGACCATATGAATACTGTGACTGGAGCATGACAGACGGGTAGGAAACACTGTGAACAGTTATAGCAGACGTCACCAAAACAAAGGCAAGAGAATTCACGTGATAACCTGCCTTCAAAGAGTGTTGCTAAATCTAAAACTTCCTTCATTAATTGGCAACAGACTTTTGAGTCAAACTTTTATTAAATACCAGAACACAGAGCACAGCAGTGGATATGTGAGAGAACACAAGGTAGATAACAGAGTCCTTGCCCTAAATGACTGAAGTACATATGTAAATTTCTTTATTGAAATTTGGGAAGCACTGGAGTAAATTCCGGCGTAATACCTCTTTGTTCTTTTTTCTCTTTTTAATTTTCAAAGTTTTCATTTAGTATAGCTTTGGTCAGCATTCCGAGAACTCCAGTAAGTATCTGGGAGAGGCATAGAAGTTGCAGAAGTATGGTATTAAGGAGTGGGGTAGAAGATTCTGGAGGTCTCTAGAGGTTGGAGGACATTGGCAGGAAAGACTGGCCTTGACAAATAGAGATGTCAATCAGTCTGTGTGGATGAGTGAAGAGGGAGGAGGGTGAATGTGGGGGACAGAGAGCAAGAGGAGACAAGCAGAAAGCCGTGTTGCAAGGCTCATAAAGCAGCTTAGGGGACTGATAAAGGTTTGGAATGTCTTGATTAGGTTGTTGGTTTTGATGTAAGCTATGGAAAACTTTAAGGTCGGGACAGAAGCCAATCAAAATACTATGTAATTAACTTCATTCTTGAATAACTCCAAGATGTTGCTCTGTCTTCCACATACCCTGCCCCCTCATCCCACCACGACTCATCAGAATATGACTCAAAATACATAATTTCGGATGGAAAGAAGTTCTAAAATTCTAGGTAAGAAACAGTGAAGAGGGAAAGAAACTGAAAAAAAAAAAAAACATGGAGGGGCAATGCACAGAAGAGCTGAGCAACATGAACACAACTGTAATTTCTTAGAATGAGACATCTTAGAACGTCTCATTGTTTTGAGACAGGGTCACTTGTACCCAGGCTAGCCTTAAACTCTCTATGTAGTCAAAGATGATAACCTTGAATTCCTAACTCACCTGCCTGCACTTCTCCAGTGATCCCCGGCATGCGCTACCGTGTCCAGTTTATGCAGTACCAGGGATTGACCCAGGCCTTGTGCATGCTTCTGACTGAGACTGTAAGTGTTAAAGAGAAACTTAACTCTGCACTGGGACAACAGGGAAGGTGCATTGATGGCCAGACCCCACCCATCGGAGGCTCCAATATGTGAAAGTATAAATTCATTTGAAAGAAGGGAACATAAGCTGACTTTGCCTCTTGAAGACAGCTGGTGAGGCAAGCGCTTCGCTTGGGTCAGTACTCAGAGGTTAGGCTCTATCTGAAGTTGGCAGAAGAAGTTAGCAGTGTTGCCCATGTAGTACAAATTTTGCAGCCATGAACAGTGAAAGATTCAATGGATTGTGGAGTTTTGGACCACAGTCCCAGAGAACCTATGAGACCAGTAACTGTGTATCAGGGTCCGAGTCCCTATGAGGAGGCCATGAGATGCCACTGAATGAAGTTCTACAGGTGAAATTTAGATGCAGAGACTTGAGTGTGCTAGAGACGATATATGATCATGAACTATGCTGAAGAAAGCTGTGTGCATCGAGTGGTACCTGATCAAGAGAGAGGTTATGTTTGCTACAGGCAGCAGAATTGCCTGTGCTCTTTGTAGGCTAAATGACTCCATCATGGACCCCAAAAGCCACACATAGAGTTATAATATTTGGTTTTTGCCCTGCTGTGTCTTAGTCTTACTTTTATCTGATAATTATTTGCTATGGTCTCATCCTTCTCTTTCGGAATGGTAATGTGTATTCTGTAACATCATATATTGTATGATCACATGTTGTGATCTGTTATTGATTTTATAGATAATCACAGTTAAGGGACTGCCTATAGTCTCAGTTAAGACTTGTCCTTCAGGTTTTTAAATAGTGTTGCAATTGTGAAGTGCTATGGGACTTTTGATGTTAGATTCAACATATCTTGAATTATGAATTAGCCATGACTCTCTGGGGTGAGGGGTTGGAAGTGTATGGTTAAAAGTAATGTGTTTCAGTTTCAAGTTGACAAGGGCGAAGTTGTGATAGTTTTGAGTGCAATGCGACCAGCTGCTTCAAGCTCCTGTCTCCACTGTATCCTTACCATAATGGTTGATATCCTTAAGCTATGAAATAAAATAAACACCTCCTTCCTCGCATCACTATATTAAATATTGTGTTGCGACAGTGAAACAAGTACCTAATACAACAACCAACCGAAAACAGGAAGTAACTCCGCAAAAGGAATTCAAAATAATTTTGACATTTTCAGCCTTGCCAAGATAACAAAGAAGCTCAGGAGGAAAGAGATTGCTCAGTCCTACATAAGTCTGGGCGAAGATAAGCTTATTGAATGAACACTAAAGCAACTACCCAGTGATGTCTTAAGCTCTAGCGATACATTTTTAAACTCGAGTTTCATATGAAACATACATATATACATACATGTGTAGCAACGATCAGTGAAAAAGGAGGCATGAGATGGAAACAGAGCGAGGAGAGGTATAAGAAAGAGTGTGGAAGGGAAAGGAAATGGGTGGTGTTTTATATTGTAATCTCAAAACAATAAAAGAATAAAAATAAAATAATAGGAAAGGAAAAAGGCCAACTTATGGGTCTTCCTTTTGTGCTCCGTTCTGGAAAATTTCAGCCCACCAAAGAGGCAATGAGATCCCTGCAATCACTCACTCGTAGCTTTTCCACCAAAATGTCGCATCCCCTCAAAAGACTGCAGCCAAGGAGTAAAGGTCACTTGAAACTAGGGGGAAAGCGGGATGAACATGTGCTGGTGTGAAGGTGTCTCCAACAGGGAGTGTCCAAGGTTGACACTAAGCAACACATTCTTCCTGCAGCATCGGGGAAGTAAAACATGGCCTTTTAGCACTGGAAACTCAGCACTGGACTGACTAATGCTAATCCAGTCCCTAAAAACACAGAACAGCACACAGTTAAGAACTTTGCAGATGGGGCTGGAAAGATGGCTCAGCGATTAAGAGCACTCACTGTTCTTCCAGAGGTCCTGAGTTCAATTCCCAGCAACCACATGGTGACTCACAACCATCTGTAATGGGATCTGATACCCTCTTCTGGTGTGTCTGAGACAGTGACAGTATATTCACATACCTAAGGTAAATAAGTCTTTTTTTAAAAAAAAAATAGAATTTTAGATATCATATTTTCCAAATCAAATATGAGTATTTCACATTTGTTTTCTGGCATCAATTTTTAAAACATTCTTTTTACAAATTATAAAATATTTTTATTCCATAACTAGAAAAAAAAGTCAAGGATTTTCAGAGTATATATGAAAATATAACACCTTCTCCCTTCCAAACCTTGCAAAAGAGCCTCAGTTAACACTTTTAATGGATATGATTATAAGATTTAATGATACATGTGAAATACCTATATAAAATGAATCATATTTTCAATAGTGTTGTACAAGTGATGTCACTGTTTTTAAAAGAAAAATATCTTAATCTTATTAATAGTTGTAACGTGAGTTCCAGGACAGCCAGTGCCACATAGAGAAACCCTGTCTCAAAAAAACAAAAACAAAAAACAAACAAAAAACAAACAAACAAAAAAACGAAAACAAAGTTTCATGTCTGACCACTTCACAGGTTTTCCCAAACATTATTTATAGAAGTCTTTAGTCTTTTTTCAAATTTAAATTTTCAATTTCTTCTATTATGGGTCTGTTACTGGAATTTTCTCAATTTTTAGGTGAGGTGTTTATGATACAAACATTCAGTTTTGATATTGAAATAATTTTCCAGAGCCAGATAGTGCAGCTAAGGTTCAAATGTGGAATGTCTGCACTTAGGCTCATGTGTTGGGACACTTAACCCCTCAGCTTGTGACACTTCTGGGGGAAGTTAGGAGATCTTCAGATGTGAAGCCTAGCTGGTAAAAGTGGATACTGGTGGGGACAAGTCTCCGGGTCGACAGTCCAGCTTGGCTCTGTGCTCTCTCTTTGTATCCAGGTCCCAGCATCAGGGAGTAAGTCGACTCCTCTACTGCCAACATGGCCCAGTCTGCATTGTTGTGACTGTTCCCTCATCCTCTAAAACAAAATGAGACTTTGTCACCTTAAGTTGCTCCTTATCAGGTATTTAGCCACAGATATAATAAAAGTAACACGCTAGTGATATATACAGTACATATTTTTGAAAATATGATCAGAACTCATTCATGGAGGTCAAAATGGAGTAAGAGAATCCAGATTTTTTTTTTTAAATCTGGTATGAAATAATTAAAATAGACCCCATGTTACTCACAACATTGGCCATTAGTAAAGAAGAGCAGAGCTCCTTAGGAGATGAATGAGGTATTAGGAGGGAGCCTTAAATCAAGTCACCACATGCAGAAAGTTTCCAGGGCATGATGGGAGAGTGGCCCAGCAATCTTCCTGAGTATAATGTAGAATTGGGAGTGTGAAGAGAGAGTAGCACACAGAGAAAGCTGAAGGGTCTGCAGAGCTTCCTTCTAAGCTGGGTAATGATCAGCTCATTTTTTGAAGAATCACTACTATAAACACTGGGCTGCATTAGCATTTAAAAAGTAGAATGGCTTAAACTCAGTCAAACGTGTGTGTTAGCATTCTGTTGCTGGGATAAAAAAAAAGATTAAAAAAATTTATAAGGATGAAGCATCTCTTTTGTTTCATGGTTTCAGTCTGTGTTCATTTAGCTCTGTTACTCTGGGTTCTATGGAGAAGCAGAGTATATAAGATAAAGTATGTGGTGGAGCAAATTTGCTCACCTTATGGGGACTGAGAAGCAAAGACAGAAGCAGAACTAGTCCTCTTAAGGACACACCCCTCTGATTCAACTTCCTTACAGTAGGCCCCACCCACAAAACATTGTGTCACTTCTGGACAGATGCCTTGGAGGAACATATAAGAGCTCAAAGGTAACGGGTTCCCTTCCACAAAGCAGTGCAGCAAGAGGACCAGAGGTCCGTGGGAGAACCAGATTCCTTCTTGCCCAGCGAATTGTTCTCACTTGCATGGCCAAAGTTGATCTAGCCAGCAGGGATGGGAAAATGATTAAGGAGTTAGTTGCATTGCAATGGTATGAACCAGAAGATTGAGCTCTCTCTCTCTCTCTTTCTCTCTCTCTCTCTCTCTCTCTCTCTCTCTCTCTCTCTCTCTCTCTCTCTCCCTCCCTCCCTCCCTCCATCCATCCCTCTTCCCCACCCCTGTGTTTTCTAATCATAGTCTTATTCTACAAAATTGATGAGGTTACATGGTGGCCACACCATGTTGTAAGGGAATCTAAAAACAAAGAGTTTTTAACTGGGAGTTAATGTGCTCAGCTTAAACATACTAATGTGGATAAAGGAGAGGATTATTAAAGTCCCTCCCAAGGCAATCTAGTAACTTAGTTAAAACTAGATGGGAGAAAGCATATTAGATTAAGAGTTAGAAAGTAGGGACCACAGGCCCAGGGCAGCTTCAAGTCTCTAAAATAAAATATTGAAGCCATACATTAGCTGTGAGGCACGTTAAATCTGCCAGAGGTCCGAGCGGCTCTAGTAAACTCATCCTGCGTAAATGGAAAAAGAGATCCCAAAGACCTAGAGAGTTCCATCCTAATCTTTCAGTTAAGTGCTGTTTTGGTTTGGTTTGGTTTGGTTTGGTTTGGATTGGTTTGGTTTGGTTCACTAGAAAGTGTGATCCTTTCAGAGGTTATTAGCTTTCTGTCTACCAAGCCAAGATCCACTGTAAACCCTGGACTCAGTCGGCCCAGCTTGGTAGAGCTCCTAGTGAGAAGCAGAGCCAGTATACCCCATAGGGAATCACAGACAAAAGTGTCCGCCTGCAGTGCGATCCTATTTTGATGACACCTCCAGCGTTTTTTCCGTGCAGAAATTCTAAGGAAGGGTAACTAGGGTGGAAAGGCAGAGAGCCCCATTATTTGGGCAGAAAACTAAGTGGGTGCAGTAATGAAATAATTACCTTTCTCTCCATGTAAATAAGCCACTTCTCCTCACCCTATCTTCATTTTGAAATGAAAGGGAGTTCATTTTAATTAAGGAAAGTTAATGCTAATTAAACATGTGTTCTATTTTCATATGCACAAGCAAATTTGCTTAAAGATCTCAGTAGCTCTGCAGAGAGCATAACAAAAACATTGTTCTGCTACATGCACAATTCAAATTACCACAGAAAATAAACTAAAATTGGTTAGTTCTCATTCTTGAATGTACAGTTCCTTTAAAACTATAGTAGATTTGGGAAGGAGGCAGAATGATTTTTCTAATAAACTTTGACCCTTATTTAAGTTTGTAATGCCAGTAAGAATCAGAAAAAAAAAAGGTTTTAATTATATTTTAATTTTTTTAATTTTACAAGCTTCATTCTTATAGATTGCTTAATTTTAATCCACCAAGTGTTTTAGTTATTAGCAATTTGGGCCTTGGATATATGAAACTACAACTGTCTACCTGGCGGGGCATTCATAGTTCAATTTTCACTAGAAAATAAATTCTTCAAAAATGGTTGAGGGTAATTGGAATTAAAATATTAAAAATCTGTAGTAATTTCTTAATACAGACTGTATTATATATAAATTAATAATATAGACATTATGCATGTCGATAGTTTCGAGAGATGAGTCAGTAAAAGAAGTCTAGCTGTGTTGAAGTTGAGACATGAATGTGAGAAAGACTTGGGGGGGGGAGTGGTGGGGATGTGGGGGAAATAAGAGAGGTGAGGAGGCAGTAGTCAGAAGGTGTTACATACATTGAAAGTTGACCAAAAAAAAAAAATTGACTATAAGGAAAAAGAGATCATGAACCTTTCCTCCTGAGAAACTGATTTTCTGTATAAATTAGTTGCATGGGGGGAGGGCAGGAAGGTACGTGTGCATGTGTATGTCTGTGCCTCGAGAGGCCAGAGCTCCAACTCAGGTGTCACTGATCAGGCCACGGGTTCACCTTCTTTCTTGAGATAGGACATCTCACTGTTCTAGAACTCACTGATTAGGCTAGGCCCAAGAGTCCCAGGAATCCATTCTCCCAGCACGGGGGGGTTACAAACACACACCTCCTCCCTCCTTTTCATTTGGGCACTGGGGAACAGATTGGACCCCTGTGGATAACCACTTTACCAACTGAACTACTACGTCCTCAGCGAGTGTACAAACTATTTTTATAAGCAAACCACTCCCTCAGAGCGTCCCATATGTGAGTGTTCTCTTTAAGAATTAAAGTAGAAGTCAGGGAGCTTGGTGCTGGAATTCTTTGTTTGTCTTCCTTTATGAGGATCAGGGTGGGAACGTGGCTACTCATTTTTATCTCCAGAGAGAAAAGCTTCTTTTTGCTACTTAGCCCGGTACCATAAATGTGTCATTCCCTGAGTAGATACGTATTTGAAAGGATTTGTCTTAGCTACACTCCATGACCAATGCAACTCCTTTTTAAAAATTATTTTATTTATTCACAATTAAGTCATTGCTCCCCTTCAGTTTCCCCTCCACAGTTCCTCATCCCGTTCCTCCTCCCCCTTGCCTCTGAGAGGGTACACACACACACACACACACACACACACACACACACAAGGCCTCACCCTTCCCTGGGACCTCAAGTCTTTTGAGAATTAAGCGCATCTTCTCCCACTGAGGCCAGACCAGGCAGAACTCTCCTATATATGTGCCAGGGGCCTCGAACCATACAGTGTTTGCCCCTGGTTTATGGCCTGGGAGCTCCCTGCGTTCTGGGTTAGTTGAGACTGCTGGTCTTCCTGTGGGGCCACCCTCCCTTTCAGCTTCTTCGATCATCCCTGTAATTCAACCATAGCAGTTCCTGACTTCAGTCCAATGGTAGGGTGTAAGTATCTGCTTGTGTCTGTCATCTGCTGATATGGGCTCTCAGAGGACAGCCATGCCAGGCTCCCATCTGTAAGCACATCATAGCATAGTAGTGTCAGGCCTTAATGTGCCCCCATGGGATGGATCCCAAGCTGGGCCTGTCATTGGACAGCCTTTCCTTCAGTCTCTTCTCCAATTTTGTTCCTGCAGTTCTTTTAGACAGGAACAATTCTGGGTCAGGAATTTTGACTGTGGTTTAGTAATCCTGTCTCCGCTTGATGCCCTGCCTATCTACCAGAAGTGGACTCTTCGAGTTCCATCTCCTCACTGTTGGGCATTTTGGGTAAGATCTCCACTCCCTCAGAATGTCTCGTATGTGAGTGTTTTCTTTAAGAATTAAAGTAAAAATCAGGGAGCTTGGTGCTGGAATTCTTTGTTTTCCTTTATGAGGCCTCTGGTACTTTCTAGAGGGTCCCCCCCACCTCTGATTCCCCAAAGCAACTAATTTCCATTCATTCTTGGCCCTCTGGGCTTCACTCCTTTCCCCTCTATCCCCCCCCCCCCATATCTGATCCTGTTCCCTTTTTCACCTCCCCCTTCCCTCTCCCACCCAGGTCTGCTTGTGGACGTTGTACATCGTGGTGCGCACTAGGCTCCGCACCACGATGTACAACGTCCACAAGCAGCCACCATATCTGATCCTGTTCCCTTTTTCACCTCCCCCTTCCCTCTCCCACCCAGGTCCCTCTCTCACTCTGCCTCCCCTGATTATTTTCTACCTCTTCTACGTGGGATTGAAGCCTCCTCACTTGGGCATTTGTGCTTGTTATACTTCTTACAGTCCATAGGTTGTACCCTAGGTATTCTGAACTTTGTGGCTAGTATTCACTTATCAGTGAGTATATATCATGCATGTACTTTTGGGGTCTGGGTTGCCTCACTCAGGATGTTATTTTCTAGTTCCCTCCATTTGCCTGCAAAATTCATGATGTCCTTGTTTCTGAGAGCTGAACAGTTTTCTATTGTGTAAATGAACCACATTTTCTGTATCTATTCTTCAGTTGAGGGACATCTGGGTTGTTTCCAGCTTCTGGTTATTACAAATAAGGCTGCTATGAACATGGTAGAGCATGTGTCCTTGTGGTATGATGGAACATCTTTTGGGTATATGCTCAAGAGTGGTATAGCTGGGTATTTAGGTAGGACTATTTCCAATTTTCTGAGGAACCACTAGATTGATTTCCAGAGTGACTGTACCAGCTTGCAATCCCACTAGCAATAGTGGATTGTTCCTCTTACTCTATGTCCTTGTCAGTATCTGCTGTCACTTGAGTCTTTGATCTTAGCCAGTCTGATTGGTGTGACTTGGAATCTCAAGGTCGTATTGATTTGCATTTTTCTGGTGGCTAAAGAGTTTGAACATTTCTTTAAGTGCTTCTCGGCCATTAAATTTTCTGATGTTGTGAATTCTCTGTTTAGCTCTGTACCTCATATTTTAATTGGGTTCTTTGGCTTTTGGAGGTTAACTTCTGGAGTTGTTTATATATTTTGGATATTAGCCCAATATCCATTTCATCTAGATTTTCCAGTTTTGTAGAGTATAGGCTTTTATAGTAGGATCTGATGATTTTTTAAAATTTCTTCAGTTTCTGTAATGTCTCCCTTTTCATTTCTGATTTTGTTAATTTGGATACTGTCTGTGTGTCCTTTAGCTAGTTTGGCTAAGGGTTTATCTATTTTGTTGATTTTTTTCAAAGAACCAGCTATTGGTTTTTTTGATTCTTTGTATCATTCCTTTTGTTTCTACTTGGCTGTTTTCAGCCCTGAGTTTGACTACTTCCTGCCTTTTAGTCCTCTTAAATGTGTTTGGGTCTTTCAGTTCTAGAGTTTTTAGGTGTGCTGATAAGTTGCTTGTATGGGATCTCTCCAATTTCTTTATGAAGGTACCTAGTACTATGAATATTCCTCTTAATGCTGCTCTCATTGTGTCCCATCAGTTTGGGTATGATGTGTAGCATGGAATTATAAGAATAAACAATTCTATGAGATGTCCTGGTACACACCAGCCAACAGTGGTCTCCCCGCCCCCATGACTATCCCAATGCAGGGGTCTTCCCAGGTTCTCAACGTTTACTCCTGCTACTACTCAGGCCATGAACCCCGATGGCTCTAATCTCCGAGCCCCATAAAATGAAAACTCAACCCCAAAATGCCCACACAAAGAACTCAAAACTCGATTGATATAAATACAAGCTGCACACCTAGATGGGGTAGATGTACCCTACATTACCCTACTGCCCTTCTATATCCATAGCTACCTGTGCCTCTTTCAGGCCACACGTGTTCTAACTCATCTTCTTCCTCCATCTTCTCTACATCCTCTCTCTCATCTCCCTGTCTCTCTCTCCCTCTCCCCCTCCTCCTCCCCTTCACTTCCCCCTCTCCTTCCTCTCCCTCTCCCTCTCTCTGTACCCTCTCTAAAACTTTCAGCTTTCCCTTCCCTTCCACTGACCAATCACAGGCTCTAGCCTTATCTGACTAATTAAGATTTCACCTGACCTCACCTGCATACAGGCATCCCTTTTGAGGGGGCAGAAAGAACGGACAGAAATCCACAATGATGTGTCTTCATTTTCATTGAATTCTATGAAGTCTTTGATTTATTTCTTCCCTGAAAAAGTTATCACTGAGCTGCAAGTTGTTCAGTTTCTATGAGTATGTGGGCTTTCTGTTTTTGTTTTGTTTTGTTTTGTTTTTTTCTTTCTTGTTATTGAGGTGTAGCCTTAGTCCATGGCGATCTGATAGAATGCATGGGATTATTTCCATCTTCTTGTATCTGTTGAGGCTTGTTTTATGTCTGGTTATATGTCAGTTTTGGAGAAGGTTCCATGAGGTGCTGAGAAGGTATATTCTTGTTTGGGGGTGAAATGTTCTGTAGATATCGGTTAAATCCATTTGGTTCATAACTTGTTAGTTTCACTGTGTCTCTAGTTTCTGTTTCAATGATCTGTCCATTGGTGAGAGTGGGATGTTGAAGTCTCCCACTATTATTATGTGAGGTTCAATATGTGTTTTGAACTTTAGTAAAGTTTCTTTTATGAATGTGGATGCCCTTGTATTTGGGACATAGATGTTCAGGATTGAGACTTTCTCTTGGTGGATTTTTCCTTTTATGAGTATGAGATGTCCCTTCTCTTCTCACTTGATAACTTTTGGTTGAAAGTCTACTTTATTGGATATTAGAATGGCTACTCCAGCTAATTGCTTGGGGCCATTTGCTTGGAAAACTTTTTCCAGACTTTTACTCTGAGGTAGTGTCTGTCTTTATCTCTGAGGTGTGTTTCTTTTATGCAGCAAAGTGCTGGATCCTGTATAAGTATCCAGTCTGTTAGTCTCTATCTTTTTATTGGAGAATTGGGTCCATTGATGTTGAGAGTTATTAAAGACACATGATTGTTATCTGTTGAGTCTCTGTTGAGAGAGCTGGTGCAATACTGATAGGTTGGCCTTTGTGTGTTACTTGGCCTTTCCCCCTTACCCTTACAGCTTTAATATTCTTTCTTTGTTGTGGGCATTTAGTGTTTTGATTATTATATAATAAGAGGATTTTATTTCCTGGTCCAATCTATTTGGTGTTCTCTAGGCTTCTTGTACATTTATGGGCATCTCTTTCTTTAGGTTAGGGAAGTTTTCTTCTATGACTTTGTTGAAGATGTTTTCTGGCCCTTTGAGCTGAGATTCTTTGCTCTCCTTTATTCCTATTATTCTTAGGCTTGATCTTTTATGTCCTGAAATTTCTGGATATGTTGGATTGGGAGCCTTTAAACTTTGTATTTTCTTTAACTGATGTATCAATATTTTCTATGGTGTCTTCTGTGCCTGAGATTCTTTCTTCTCTCTCTTGTATTCTGTATCTGTAGCTTCTGATCTCTTTCCTAAGTTATCCATCTCCAGGGTTGCTTTGCTCTGTGTTTTCTTTTATTATTTATATTTCTATTTTTAGCTCTTGGACTATTTTATTCAATTCCTTCACCTGTTTGATTGTATTTTCCTGTAGTTTTTTACAGGATTTATTTGTTTCTTCTTTAAGGGTTTCTACATGTTTGCCTATGTTTTCTTGTATTTCATTAAGGGAGTTCTTTATATCCTCCTTAAAAGCCTCTATCATCTTCATGACATGGAATTTTAGGTCATTATCTTGCTTTTCGTGTGTTAGGGTAGCCAGGGCTTGCTGTGGTAGGAGAACTGGGTTCTGATGGTGCCAGATTGCCTTGGGTTGTGTTGTTTATGATCTTGGGCTTGCCTCCACCCTTTTGTTTCTCTCTGGTGTTAACTGGCCTGGGTGTCTCTGGCTGGAACTGGGCTCCTTGGAGGTAGGTAGAGCTCTGTAACCTGAGTTAGAGCTGGTCTCCTTGAAGGCAGCCCGTGTTGTCTCTGGTTAGAAAAGGCCTCCTGTGTTTCTAGTTACTGCAGACCTCCTGGGAGGCTAGCAGAATGTAGAGTTTGGGCAGGTACCAGGCGACTGTTCTGGCCCTGGGTGGGTAAGTGGGAAGGAAGGGAGGTGGGTCTGGGGGCAGGGCATGGAAGGTGAGGGAGTAGGTCCTGCATCTGCTGGGCTGTGTGGGTGTCCCAGTTGGAGTAGGTATTTGGGCGAAATTCTCTCCTGTGTCCTTGGTCACTGAGGACCTCCTGGGAAGCATGTAGGCTGCAGTGTTTGGGCAGGTATCAGTCAGGTCACTGATCTGGCCCAGGTGGTAAAGTGGCTGAAAGCCCCAAGTAACTCTTATGAAAGGATTTGGGACTTGCTTACAATTTCGGATGTGAAGCCCAAAGCCCACCCTGAGTGACACATTTCCTCTAGCCAGGCCAAAGTACTCCAACAAGGCCACACCTCATAATCCACTCTATATAGTTCACCAGCTAAAGACTAAGCATGCAAACATACAAGCCTATGGGTTTAGACAGAATCTCTTGTGCCCAGTGTAGAAACATCACCTGTCAATTAAAAAGTCTATGGCCAATGAGCTGAGGCAGGACTAGAAGGTGGGACATCCTAAACAGAGAGAGATGATTCTGGGAAATAATCACACGGAGATTTGCCTCCACACTCTGAGAAGACAGTCGCATGAAACTGAGGAGAGATAACCAACCACTCGGAGGGACTTAGAATAAAACAAACAGGACAATGAGTTATGAGCTAGCTATAACTCAAAGCTTTTGGTCTAGGCATTTCTTCATAAATAATTCAGTCTGAGTGATTATTTCAGGAACTTGGGCATAGGTGGAAAAGCCTGTGGACACATATGGGGGACATTCTCTTTCAAACATCACAGGACAGTTTGTTCACTCTTTCAATAGATGGGTGTATTACGGGGTGAGATACTGTGTGTGTTAAGTATGACTCAGTGTGTGTGTGTGTGTGTGTGTGTGTGTGTGTGTGTGAATAAAACTATAAACACCATCTTTTTACTTTTTTATACAACTTTATTGAGATATAATTCAGAAATATCAATTTAATATAGTCACAAATTTACAAATAGGTGAAATAATTGTTACTTGTCAATGTTAGAAAATTGTTACCAATTTTAAAAAATGATTAAAAAAAAATGAAAAACCCATATCCTTTGGCTCTTCCTCGATACCTACCCTAAATGACCACTAATAAACTTCTGTCTCTATAAAAGAGTTTCCTTTTCTGGACCTTAAAATGGATGGAACTGTATCATCTGTGACCCATTATGACTTCCTTCTTTCCCTTCGAATGCTCTCAAATTCTTCGAAGTTGTATTTTTTTATCAATACTTTGGTGCTTTGTGGCCAAACACATTTTTATTGTGTGTATATTGTACACTCTGATTGATTGTTCTTTTGTTTGCTTTTTATTCTTTTGAATTGTTTTTGTCTTTTATTTTGAGGTTACAGACACATGTGTAAGCCTCTACCCAGACATATGTTTTCATATGTCTATGGGACAGATCCCGAATTGGAGCTGCTGGGTCACGTGACAGATCTATATTTAACAGTTTGAGAATTGCCAGGCGATTTGATCAAACAGCTGCAGCATTTCCCTACCCATTGGCAGTGTGTGTGTGTGTGTGTGTGTGTGTGTGTGTGTGTGTGTGTGTATGGGTGGATGGGCTTTGGTATGGTATCATCTTGCTAAGGATGGCAGACTAGAGAAGGCATCTTCACTGATGCCTTAGTGAAGACCACTTCAAAGCTAGACTGCTGTGATTAGTCTTCACTGGCAATTTAACTGCACCCAGAATCTCCAGGAACGTGTGCTTTGGGGTGTACACTGACTATGGTGATGTAATCCATCCTTTTAGCTGCAGTCCCAAGGTGTGTGTGTTGGGGGGGGGGGGACAGGGGGAATACAGGAGTTAAGCACCAGCACTCATCTCTCTGTGAATGTAAGGACACAGAAGATAGTCATTCATTTTGCCAGATTATAGTAAAAGTGGCCTCTACTTCCATTCCCACTAGAGTCCTGTTCCATTTTGAAAGCTGACAATATGATAAGCCAACTCATCTTGCCGCTATGATACCCCATCATATAATAGGAAAAAGAACTAATACAGGATCAAAGTGCTACTAAGGATTTGGGCCATTGCTGTCACTGACCTGACCATGTTATAGACCTCAGGAGCTTGCAGACAAACGTAAAAGAGTTTGGAGCTGCAGGCTAGAGAATTTCTAGGTCTGTAAACAGAGGCTAAAGACAATGGGAAATGTGGACAGTGGAAGCCCAGTACCAAGAACTTTCAAGTGGAACAGGACTTTACTAGGAACTGAGATAGAGACCACTCACTGCATAACATGGCAATTATGATTATGACTACCTTCTGCATCCTGAAATCTTGCATGAGGCTGAAATCAAAAGCAATGGACTAAATTGTTGGGCAGAGGAAATTTCAAGACAACATAGTATCCAGACTGTGCTGTGCCAATAGGACCCAACCCACAGAAAGCTCCAACTTCTAACTACAAATTCATTTGAAAGGGGAGAGGTGAACCGAGTATCACTGAACAGGTTCCATGTTCAAAAAAGTTAGAGAACCAGCCTCAGGCTGGTTGAGCAGAGCACACAGAGACCTCTAATATCTTCAGTAAAGGGCTGAGTCCAAGTTGTATCCTGAGCTGTCAGTAGGTCTTAGGAACTTCAACCACATGGTGCTATGTTGGGAACAAAAGAAAAGTGGGGGCCCAGGTGGGGGGCAGGGGAAGTTGTGAGGAAAAAGATGCCCACGCCCCGCCAGAGTTTCTCTGGTCAGTCAGGCGTGGGGAGACTGCTTTCCACTTGGTCCCGGGTGGGCATTGCCTCTGACCCACTATCACTCCAGGGTTGCGGGACAGAGGGGATAGGGAAGAAGTTCCCAACAATGAGCAGAGTGCGCGGCGGGCCTTGATGGAGCAGAGCAGAGGCTCTATGGTTTAAGAGCTTTATTATAGAAATGCAGGGAGAAAGAGAGGAGAGAGAGAGAGAGAGAGAGAGAGAGGGGGGGAGGGAAGGGAAGGGGAGGGGAGGGGGGAGGGGAGAGGAAAGGACAAAGAGAAAGGAGAGAGAAGACAAAGAGAAAGGGAAGAGGAGAGAGAAGTGTGAGAAGTGAGAGGACAAAGGAATGAAAGTAAGAGAATAAGAGTAAGAGTAAGAGAGTGGTGGTGGGGGCTGAACACCCCTTTTTATGGTCTTCACTGTTGCTAGATAACTGGGGAGTTGTTTAGCCTGAAGGTCAGAAGCTTGGGCCATTGCTTACATGACCACTTGACCATGCTTCCCTTGTGGGGGCTGTCGGAGGTGGTAACTTAGGCAGGGGCCAGAGTTCAGGAGTTTGAGGGAACGCCTACCATGTCATGAGGGTGAATTATGACCACCAGTTTTCAGAGCTCAGCTGGACTGGATACCCAGCCTGCAATTCCCCCACAGAGCTAGTTTTGCAAGTATAAATAATAAAAGAGTTATGGAGTCATGGAAGCTCAAGAAGTCATGGAGACCAGGCAATATGGTGCAGCACTGGAGTCCTTGCAAGGGGGCCATTGAGAGGCCATTCATGTGAATCTGTGACAGCAAACACTAAGTTGCCATGGAGACTTCAGGCTGGATGAGATGCCAGGATTTGTAGGTAGGGAGGCATCCACAAAGGAGAGTATAAAGAGTTGAGCTGGACCATGAGAGAAGCTTCATGCGCTCCAGGTAGCCGACTGGAAGAGGTGGAGCTTCCCAAGCGTGTTGAGTCCCAGGAGATACCACCTCAAGCTCATGGAACTGCTCAGCATGTCGATCTTGCTTTAGTACAATCTGTCCTTCCCATGTCCCCATCCATTCCTTTCAGAATGGGAATGTTTAGTCTGTGCCTTGGTGTGTTGGGAATGTGTGGCTTGTTTTTTAATTTTTCAGGAGCTCAGAGTTAAAATGTTTCCTTAAGTCTCTGAAGAAGAATTTGAAACAATTTTGAGACCATTAAGACTTGGCAACTGTTAAAGGTGACTAAATGCATTTTTCCATTAAGAGATTAACATGAACCTTCCAGGGCCAGGGGAGGGATGTTATCATTAAAACTGATGTTTGGGCATCAAGTTGACAGGAGTAGACCTGTGACAAGTTAGTCACTAAGGAGACATACTCCTGGTTCTGTCTGTGAGGTTCAACTAATGGGGAAAGAATGACTCTAGGGACTGGGATCCAAGACTGAAAATCAATCTCTCTCTCTCTCTCTCCCTCTCCCTCTCCCTCTCCCTCCCTCTCTCTCTCTCTCTCT
>NC_034591.1:30177598-30179012 GCF_900095145.1 Mus pahari | reverse complement strand
CTCTCTCTCTCCCTCTCTCTCTCTCTCTTCCCCTTCCTCCCTCCCCCACTCTTCCTGTGAGTCATGTGACCAACTGCTTCACATTCTTGCTGCCATGCCTTCCCTAGCCTGCTATACCTTACCCCATTTAACCATAACCTATAGTAAACATTTCTTCTAGTTGCTTTTCTCTTGTTACTATGTTGCAGCAACAAGACAAGTAGCTAATACTAAGGCCTAGCTCCCACTTTCTAAGGGAAGGGAACAGACTTTTCTCATTGGCCCACTATTCTTTAGAATCCATGTTATCATGGTAGTCTCAAAAGGTCTCAAACCCTACAGTCCCATCAGCAACGCCTCGAATCCAGAGGGAGTGTTTCCTATGAAGAAGTTCAGTGTTCTGTTGAGCTCTGAATCTGCATTTTGATTCTAATTTCAGATCCCACCATCCAGTAACCCATCCTTTTTTGGTCCCAAATTTCACTGGCGCCTTGAACATGCTCTGCAAGATGAAACAACGGAACACCTGGAAACGAATGGAAGTGTTGTAAAAAGAGAGACATTTTTTACTTTTTTATATTTATTTCCATTGTGTGGATGTTTTGCTTGCATGTGTGTCTGTGTACTCTGGTGCCCATGGAGATCAGAAGAGGGTGTTGGATCCCCTGGAACTAGAGCTATGGATGGTTATAAGCCACCATGTGAGTGCTGGGAATTGAAACCAGGTCCCCTGGAAGAGCAGCCAGTGATCTTATCGTGTGAGCCATCTCTCCTGTCCAGGAGGAGAGAATTTTTAAGTGGAAAGGTAAAAGTACCCTGGAATGATGTAGGATGAGCAGGAACTGTTTTCTTCCTTAAATACTATCCTAAGCGCTAGAACAAGGCTGAAGATGAAGAGAAGTCACTTTAAGCTATGCATGGGAGGACATGCTGTCATCTAACCACTCAGCATCCATCCAAGGCAGGAGGATCTCTGGTTCCAGTCTAACTTGGGCTATACAACTAGAACGTGCCTCAAAAACCAAATTAAGTAAATGAATAAGACATCATTTAAGGTGTGCTCTTAAAAGTCTCTGGGAGTTGGGGAATTCTGTTCACACTGGCCAGACACTGCTTTCATCCTGTGGGTTCTTTGCTGGCAGGTACTGTCTTTGAAGGCTAAACTTCAGCCTCTGTGACTGACAGGCTCTCAGACTTCTGGCCAAGGTGTCTGCCTTAGCCCTTAAATGGTTCTGTAAATCCACTTCTTTGTTCTTTCCAGAGCTTAGGTCTGAGTGAACTATGCTTCTAGGGAACGCTTTCAACACACCAGACACTGGCTTTCTTACAACAAATGCATTTGCCTCAAAACCAATCTTTGATGAGTGAATGCAATTCTTATATTTTCTTTTTTTTTTTTTTAGGAGAAAAGAGTTTATTTGGTCTACAGGTCTAT
>NC_034591.1:30156627-30176491 GCF_900095145.1 Mus pahari | reverse complement strand
ACAAGCTTGCAATCCCACCAGCAATGGAGGAGTGTTCCTATTGGAATTCTTATATTTTCATGTAATTAATAAATTGCTACTGGTATGAAGACTCGAGACAAGGGAAATCTGGTCCTTCTGAGTACCTCTGATGTTAGAAGAACATGGCATTTATTTCTATGTTTGGACACTTTTCTTACTTTGCTTTCCCAGGGATCAAGCCCAGGGCTTTGTGCATGCTAGTAAGTGTTCAGCCACGGAGTTATCCCTAACCATGTTTTAAACCCCACTCTCTCCTGAGGTTAAATCTTGGTTCAGACAACCCTAGGTTCAACCCTGGTTCTTCACTACTGAGCCATGCCAAGGCTATCAGATCCACCAGTCTTCCATAGGGAACCCTGAGCAGTATCTTCACCCCTTAAATAATGGGGATAATTTTAACCACCACGTTGGGCCACCAAAAGATACAGTGTGAAGGACACAGTATTGGTTTGGCACCCAGGAAACAACCCTTTTATGTTAGCTGTGGATTTCTGGCTTGTTTGCATCATTACTAAGTAATTTTTCTTTCCACCTATTCGCTGTTCCTAGCAGTGATCTTTCAACAAACTTCTCTACAGACATGGAAGGAGGGCTGAGCCTGGCGTCTCTTATCAGTATAAACAGCATTTAGGACGCATTATTTGATATTCCTTTCCTGTGATATGGAAGGTACTCCAGAATCTGAAGTTTGTTTTTTGTGACAAAGGATAAGAGTTGAAACGCTGTCTAAAATAAGTATAAGTGATGGATATGGCATATGGGTATATATATAAAACCAGGTGTGTAAATACATACCCAGCTGTTTTCTTAACACACAGCTTTTTTAGTCTTTAAGCCCAAATTTGGATTCCAGACGCAAACCTCTTTGCTTTGGCACTGACCTCACGAAATCTCCTGTCCCTTCAAGTCACCAAACTCTAAAGTAGCACGGACCCTTTACACAAACCGAGGAACACTGAGGTGTTCTCTGCGTCAGCCACCTGTAGACAGGTCATTGTGACGCAAACGCTATGGACACGTGGAACACCTGCCAGAGAGCAGGGGCGGGGTCATCTCTGGCAGCAGGTCCAAACGCCAGATACCCTAGAGATGGGGGTCACGGGAAAACCCCAGGGAGTAGAGAGAGGGACACTCGGTCCTCTCATCCTTGATCCGCCCCAAACAAGGTGAGACCACCGCCCTCCACCACCGAGATCCCCGAGTCCTGCAGAGAGTGGCCGGCCGCTGTCCCCGCAGGGAGGGAGGCGGCGGGTTCTGGCGGAGGGGAGGGTGCCCGCTCGGGCCGCCGCGCTGCGCCGCGGCGCGCACGGGCTCCGCGCTGCCCCTCCGGCTGGCGGCGGCCGCTGCAGGAAGGACCGCTTCCTGCGCTCCCCGCCCCTTCCCTCGCCAGTGCTGACGCTGACGTCGGCGCAGGGAGCTGGAGGGACGCTAGGATCTCCGCCGGGAGGCTCCTGGGGGCCGGGGCTCCAAGGTACCTGCCCTCCGGGGCCGGGGCGGGGGCGAGCCGGGCGGGCTGCATGCTGCAGCGGGAGACGCCCGGGTGCCGGGGTGGTCGGGGGCACCAAGCCAAGGCCGCCTCTACTGCCCTTTGCCGGCTACGGGTTCCAGGCGGGTCACCTCATCTACAACCCCCCCCCCCATCGGGTGCGGGAGGAGCATCATCCTCTTCCCTCCCGCAGATCCTCCCTCGGGCCTGGATGTGTGGAGGATGCGCGCGCCCTAGGAACGTGCGTCAGCCCCCAGGGAGCGGGAGGGAAACCGGAGAGCACCTGCGCCCATACCCAAGCCGCTTCCCAACTGACGTCCGGCCTCCTTTTCTCCGAGCCGGTGCCGGCCTACCCTTCGCTCCCTCCCAGGTCCCCTCTGGATTGGGATTTGCGTCTAGAGCTGACTTGTTGACAAGTTCACCTGCAGCGGTATCTGACGTTTACTTTTGCTGTTCCTCCTATGCTAGTCTTTGGCAGGGACTGCTAAGAGCCGATGGGTACCTTTTTTGTAATGACTGGTGCCAGGAGGCCTGTGGTTGTCCCCTGCAGGCTAGGAAGAGTCACTGAGCACGCCACGTTCTTGCAAACCCTGGCACGCGGGGTTTCTTTGGGTGCTGCGCTGCTGACTCCGCCTTTCCTGCCCCGAGGTTGATGCAGCTCCTGTTTCCTCTGAAAGTAATATCCTGTTATGCCAGTCTTTCTCCCAAGCGGCTCCCCCGTTAACCTTCACACTATCTTTTGACTTGTAGGGTTCCAAAGCCTCTCAACCTCTCTTTGGAACCTTTAACACGCCATACCCGTAATGATGTCAAATAACGTTTGGGGTCTTTGGGTGGGCATTAAGGTTTAGAAATGAAACTATATTCTTCATTGTTAGATAGCATTGACTATTAGCACAAGAAGGGTTTATCCATCAGTCTGAACGGCTGCTAACAAAACATTCCATGGACCTGGAAAAGACATCACCAGCTGGTTTGAAAATGGTTATGAATGGAGGAAGACACATGGAGTATTTGCTGTCCATTATGGTCCTTTAAGCATGTGTGTTTATATCTGCAGTCTCTCAAATTGGCTCCCATGATCCTCTGGTTTAAATCTGACATCTCAACCACTCAGAAGTTAGGGAATAAAGTAGGACACGATTATGAAATTCATGCTCCAAAATGTTTCTTACCCTTTGTTCAACACACACACACATACACACCACACACACACACGTCTGTACATGATGTGTGAACACACTTGCATGCCCCACATGTGAAGGTCAGAGAATAATTCAGTGGTTTCGGTTGCCTCCTTCCACCTCTGCATAGGTTCTTGGTGTTCAATTCAGGTTGCCAGCCTTGTACTCTAAGTGCCTTTGCCTGCTCCGCCATCTCCCTGCCAACTCTGAATTGTTTCTGATCCATTTTAGGTCTCAGCTTTTATTTGTATGTATTTATTTATTTTTATTAATCATTTTATTCCTTTACATTTCAAATAATATCCCCCTTCCCAGTTAACCCTCCACAACCCCCCACTCCCCCTCTTCCCCCTCACCTTGGCCTCTGTGAGGGTGCTCCTCCACCTACTCACCCACTCCTCCTCACTGCTCTAGCATCCCCCTACACTGGGGCATCAAGCCTTTACAGGACCAAAGGCCTCCCTTCCCATTGATAAGGCCATTCTCTGTTATGTGTGTATTTGGAGCCTCTGCGCCCTCTATGTGTACTCTTTGGTTGGTGGTTTAGTCCCTGGGAGCTCTGGTGGTCCAATTAGTTGATATCGTTCTTCCTATGGAGTTGCAATTCCCTTCTGCTCCTTCAGTCCTTCCTCTAGCTCAGTCCTATTTGGTGACCTATGGGGTCCTCAGACTCAGTCCCATGGTTGACTGTGAGTACCTGCATCTGTATTGGTCAGGTGCTGGTTGAGCCTCTCAGGGAATACCCATAGAGGTTCTATCAGCTTTTATTTAAAAAAAAAAAATCTTTCTAGAGACTACTATAGGGTCAAAGCAAGGGTATAATCTATAGTCTCTCAAACACGTTTGGTGTTAGCCCAGTTCATGTGTTCAGATCGAAGGAAATGTTATTTTATAATGTCATTCCGTATTACTCAGGAAAATGGTTCAATGTTATTAAGAATGAATCTTAAGAAAACATAGCAGTTAAACTACAGAGTTCTGCTACGCGTAAGAAGTGAAGAAACCTGAGATTAATAGATCACTGGCCCTTGATCCTCCACTGAAAGCTAAAGACTCCAGCTGGTAATCGCCTATGATTTTATAGCCCTTCCTCCATCTGGTAGACCCAAGTGGCAAGCTGTAGTACCTAGCATCTTTATTTTCGGTATATAATCTTATGAAAAGTGCATGAAATCTTGTTCTCCAGTAAAAAGTCTTCAACGTGACCATTTTCTTTTTCTTTCTTTCTTTCTTTTTTTTTGTTTTAAAAATACAAGTTGTTTTAATGGTATAAAACTCAGGGCACAGTGTTATTGGCATGAAGACCAACTTTATAAGGAAAATAATGAAATATGAGACTAAAGATAAAGTATGCATTAAAATTGAATGATTTTTAAACTTCAACTAAACATAGTTTTTTTTTTTTAAAAAAAGTTTGTATAACTGAGGGTCTACATATAAAAAGATTACCACAAATAAAAGTTAATTCAAAATGAATCACAGACCTAAATGGATAATTTGAACAATATTATGTTTGAAGGAATACAATGCAAAAATCTCAGGAAACCTAGATATTTGCAAGGTTTTGGAGTACAGTTACAACACTTAAAATCAAACATAAAAAATTTAAAATTTTTCCTCGAATACAAAAAGACATAATTAAAAATTACAAGCCACAAATCAGGAAGATTGTTGGCAAATTCTATAATTGTTAAAAGACTCACTTACAAAATATAAAAAAATATATATTTGTTTGGTCAACATTAGGGTAGAAATCCATTTTCAATGTATCTGATGATACAAGTATATTGTTTTCTTCTGGTTGAAGCAGCTTTATTAGTGGAAGAGGGTGTGTGACAACTGTGACAAGATCTACTCCCTATCTAACTCCTATCTCAACTCCTCCCATATCCATGCATGCACTGATTTTCTTTTTAATTATGATGGTTACATATATATACATATATGCACATATATATACACACATACATATATACTGAATTGATATTTAGTGTTGCTTGTATGTATTTATTTAGGGATGACCATGTGATATTGAATAATCAACCTGGGGACTGAGGAAAACTAAGTCTCTTTCTCTCTCTCTCTCTCTCTCTCTCTCTCTCTCTCTCTCTCTCTCTCTCTCGTCATTAATTGCCTGTAACTCTCCATCTAGGGACAGGGTCTTGTGAGATATCCCCTGTCCACACTGGCTTGTCACCTGATGTTGTCATTGTCTGGGTCTTGTTTAGGCTTCCACCATATTGTTGAGATCTCATAGACGTGGCTTCCCCGTAATAAATCATAAAAGACATAATCTTGTAGGAGCGATCCTGGTCCTCTGACTCATAAAACCTTTCCACCCCATCCCCCATGGTGTTTCTTGAATCTTAGATGAAGCGTGTTGTGTTACAGATTTGTCATTCGGGGTGAACATCCCACACCAAGTTGTTTTCAGTGTTCGATCAGTTGTGGGTTTCTGTAATGGTATCCATCTGCTGCAAAAAAAGAAGCTTCCTTGATTAGGTTTGAGAGCTGCACTTGTCTGTAGAAATAAGGATAAGTATTTAGCATACAACTGGGAATTGCACTGGCTTAGAAAACTGTGGGTAGTGAGTTCTCCAAATTCCATGGCCACAAGGTGGGGGAGAATCTTTTCCAGCTATTCATTTGGTAGAGGATTAATATCCAAAATATATAAAGAATTCAAAATGAGGAGTCAAGGAAGCAATCCATATATTATATATATAATAATATAGGGTTCTCAGAAGAAGAACTAAAGCCTAAGAAAGATCTCATAATAACATACACATATTAAAACTACTTTAATATTCCATCTTACCTCCATCGGAATGACTAAGATCAAGAAAACCATTGACAATAAATGCTGACTAGGATGTGGGGATAGAAGACCCTTTTTCACTGTTGGTGGATGGTAAACTGGTGCAGGCACTCAGAAAATCAGTGTGAAGAATTCTCCGAAGTCTAAAATTAGATGTACTGTATGGCCCAGATTTACTACTCCTCGGCGCATGCCTAGAGAACTGAGCACCCTACTGCATAGACACGTGCTCAGATCTGCCCATGGCTGCTCTGTTCTCCATAGCTAGAGAATGGAAACAACCTCAATCTCCTTCAACTGATGAGTAGATGATGAAAATGTGGTCCATGTACACAGTTGGATTTTATCGAGCTGTATAAGAAAATGAAATCATGAAGGTTTTAGGTAGGCGGGTGGCACTAGAAAATATTCTACTGAATGAGGTCACTCAGACCAGAAGGAGAAATGCTGCCTGTTCTCACATGTGTGGCTCCTGGCTCCGAGTCTTTACTTATGAGTATGTAACTTGGAGTAGCCACGGAAACTAGAAAATAGGATAATCGGGCAGCTGGGAAGATTAAAGATGCTCATCAGTGTAAACTCAGAATCAATTTCAACTGTGTGCTGGGGAGTTGCAAAAGCGTTGGAGGTATCAGTAGGGAATGGAACCTTGGTATTTAAAAGGCATTAGAAAGAAGAGAGCCTTCCAGGTGTCTATTTTGGAATGTAATTAGCCGAAGTACATGAAATTAAAAACAGAATGATTGAAATTAACAACAACAACAACTAAATGCAGTAGAATGCTGTGGAGTGTAAAACAAAGCAGATGCATTTCTTGACAGACCACTGACCATACAAATAATATTAATTGTTATGATAGTATCAGTTGAAGAGCAGAAAGGTTCTTGAGTTCTGGATGGTGAGATCATTGGCAGGAGCAATTCAGTAACATGCGTGTTAAACATTCATGCCCCTGCCCACTCTCTCCATCCTCGCTGCCTTCCACTTCTCTGTTCCCAGAATAGTGCATGCTTAATAGTGCTTGAAATGTAGCAGTGTTTTGGACTCCATGTGAAAAGAACCCCAGCCTTCTATGTGATATTTTCTAGGTGGGCATCCTTAGCCAGAGAGCAAATCTGCCAGTCCTGATGAGTGGTGCCCTTTTTCCTTATGGTAGAAGTCCTAGTAATGAGGGAATGAAGCCATCATCATTTGAAATGATTGTATAAATGCACTGTAGTGGCCGCAGACCAACAGCACCTGAGCCCGTGGCTATCTCAGCCTATATTTTAGCCTCATGAGCCAACCTCATTTCAATCTAGACTCATGTGGACCAATTAAAAACAGGAAGTCAGAAGTCCAAACCTGGCTGGAGCTTATGACTTATTAGCCAAAGGGAACATTGGTTTCTAAGTATTTTTAAAATTTGTTTCATTTCTTTGCTTGCAACATGGGGATGGAATGGGCGCAGCTAATACAATGATTTCATCTGCTCCTCACATGTAAAGTGTTCTGTTAGTGACAGCCTGCAACCATAACCTTTTGTCCAGCACTTGCTGGTGCTGTGCTCAGTGATAGAGAAACAAAGATGAAGTTGAGGGTTCCAACTTTCAAGGGACCAGCAAGCGATACCAATGGAACCAGCTCATGCAGAAGAACAATGAGGTATAGGAATAATCCTACCACGAGTCTGTTAAACGGGAGTACAAGGATGGGGGGAATCCCTGAAGAAATGGAGTGGAAGGCATGTGTTGGGTTGAGGGAAATTGCTTGAGGGGGTGGCATTTAAGGAGATTCTAGGACTGTATGTTGTAAGTTAGTCAACTGCCCCGAAGGTAAGACTTTCCAGGTGACAGAAAGCTCTAGCTGTCGTAAATGGCCAGGGGAAGCAGCTCTTTATGACATGCAGCCCAAGTTGGGGGAAAGGAAGGAGTCTTGTGGTTTTGCCAAGAGGTTTAGAGTTTCACCAGTGTCAAGAGACAGTGATGAATGCCTTCTGAGTCGGAGAACAGGCAGCAGGTCAGATGTGCATCTTACAGAAATCGTGCAGAAAATAGTGTGAGAGACTGGAGTGACCAAAATGGTGCTGCCTTGGGGGTTCTAGACTGAGTCCTGTCTGTGTAGTCAGAAAGGGGAAAGATGTGCTGGAGGGGAAATAATGGACAAACATGGAGGCTGAAATGAGACTGATGACAGCATCTCAGGTTGGGTCATCTGGTGGAGGCAGTGCTGGTTGCCAGCTTAGAGACTGGGTAGGAATGGAAAGAGGGGGAATTGGGTTTTAGATTTACTGAATTTGGACAGCTTATGGGACTTCCGTATGAAGTCTCAGGGAAGAAGGATGTAGCTCTCTGTAGTAAAGAGCTCACTTTAAGGGGGGCAGAAGGGAGGAATGGGATCGAGGTGGGGATAATGTGGCTCTCATATGTGAAGAGGTGCTTAAATTTGGTAGTCATTGGCATATAGCTGGTGATTAAAGATAGATATATAGGAAATCACCTCGATGGAGCAAGTAAATTGTGTGCTAAGCCAGCTCAGGTGGGGCTTTGCATACACATAGTGATATTTGAGATGTGGGCACGGAGGAAGAGAGCTACCAGGAAGGTTAAGCAGGACAGAGAGCTGAAAGCAAAAGACATGAACTAATTTGAAATAGAATAGTAGGTGGCCAAAGGTCAGAGAGGACTAGGGGACTCACTGTGCCTCTTAGTGAGCAGAGAGGGCTGGAGGCTCCCTGTGCCTCTTAGTGAGCAGATAACCACAGGGGTTAAGGCCATAGGGTGCTGCCTGGTTCTAAAGAAGTGTACAGTATGCACAGAGAGCAGACACTGTAAAGAGGTGTCCAGGGCAAGTCCAAGGCCCCAATTCCCTGTGTCCTGGAGCAGAGACGGCCTCTCATCCCCTGGGTACCTTTTCCCCACTTGCTGCTGCTCCCTGAGGCCTGGAGCCTTCTCATCCAGTCTGGGCTCTTGGCCTTGCCCCGAGCAGTGTCACAGTGAAGCATATGTGTTGGTGTCAGACTACCCCTCCTTCCTGTTTCCTGCTGCTCTCTGTCCTGCTGACCTGGAGGGTTCGTGCAACTTCCTTGTTGTTACAACTGGGCTAGCCCTACCAAGTATACACACTGACCTGTCCTTCCAGATTCCCGCCCAAGCAACCAGTCTGCCCTATGAGCTTTGGGCTTCAGTATTGCTTAATCTCATGAGTGTATTCACTGAGAAAGTAGAAAGAAACTGGGATAGGTACCATGCATTGGTTCTCAAACAACATTAACTAGATGCCCCAGTTAATAGGGATGCCCCCAAAATGTTGTTTTCTCTTTCTTTGTTGCTGACTCTCAGGATTTTTTCATTCCTTGCTCATAAGCCACCCAAACCACAAACAAGATTTAGTTGCCACCATTTAACCAAGGAAAGTCCTGGAATATGTGCTGTTTCCAGAGAAAGGAGCTGTGGTGGCTTGTTTACAGGGCCCCTGCCCAGCACTGACATTTTATAAACCGCATCCTGGTGTGTGTTTACTTCGGCTGTCTGTGTCTAATGAAAGAGACTTACTCTGTGCCTTGGGAAATTTCCTTCAGCCATGAGCCTCAGTTCCCTTATCCGTGAAAGCAGGAGGCTAGGCTAAATGATCCGGACATCCTCTGCAGTCCTCAGCTACAAGAGCCCACAGTCAGAGGCCACACCCTAACCTCTTTTGGAGGCTTTAAATGATACACAGTGTGCAGTTTTATGTCACTGTGGTCCCTGTAGCCTCAGCCTTGTTCTCTCCACTATGTTAACCTCATGTTTTCCTCATGGAATATATCTGTAAACATGTGCCTATTTTATATTTGTGTTTGTAAGTATATAAAGAGAGATAGTCAGGCTACAGAAAGGGATTCCTCTTATACTTTTGAAAACACAACTTGAACCTTGGAGCCGCTTGGCAGTACTTTACCGGGGCACTACATCTCCCAGTCCGCTTTGTGGTTTTTAATTTGGAAACAGAATCTCACACTGTAGCACAGACAGATCTTGAATGACCTATCTTCTTACCTTGGCCTCCCAAATATCTTCTCATTTTTGATGGTCTTTTAGTAGCCCCGTCTGCTCTATAACTTGTGCAGATCTTATGTGAATCAGAGAGACTAATATATAGACTGTGCCTTTCAGGAAAAGTTAGGAAAATGGGGTAGATGATCATTTCGTAGATTATGTAGTTTGTAATTAACATATATGAGTATAGGTTTTTACTGATATCTGTGGCCAACTAAAATCTCCAATTCTAGGAAGGTAATGGATTAAAGGTATCATTTTATGTAGCATGGAATATTGGTGGCTTAAGCTCTTTGCTTATTTGCCTAATGCCTTAGACCAACGCTGTCCAATAAAAATCCTGTGGTAGACATGCAGATAGGATTTGAAGCAGTTTGTTGTAAAGTGTTCTTAATTTAAAACACTAAAAGAAGCAGATGAAATGAACTTTTATTTTATATTATTCAATACATAAAAATATTTCAGTATGAAGTATAAAAATATATAACATATAGAATACAACTAAATATAAATTATTCATATATTTAAATATGTATGGGATATTCCACTTGATATTTGTTTTATTTATTGTATAAAGGCAAAGGCAATTTAAAAATACAACTTTATAAAATTTAAATAGATATATAAGTGAACTACAAATGATTTGTATAAACATATAAAATAGAGATTATTAGTGAGATATTTTGCTGTATTTGGTTCTTTTTGTTTTCTTTTCTTAAGTCTTTGAAACTGTGTGAGTTTTACACAGACAGCACATCTGAGTTCTAAGTAGCTCTGTTTCCAGTGTTTAGTTGCCACTAGCTGCTACACTGGACAGTTTTACATGTCTTATATGATAAAGTTAGCTTACCACAGATTATTTTTTCATTAAAAATTTAGACTTGGTTTCCACATTTTAAAGTTACATATGGAAGAGCCTTCCAAGTTTTATATTTGAGTCTCAGTTGAAATGCAACAGAAGAATAACATCTGACTTGGACATTTCATGATGCCCTGTGCCGACATTTGATACTACACTTGTGGTTTTTGCTAGGTGTGTTCTTCACTTGTCACCTTGACACTTCACCTTCTCAGGTTAATGTTTTGGACAAAACACCACCATAAGTACAGATTAAAATCTCTATGCCACACTTGAATTAGCATTTGGAAGTCATATAAACTGATAAAGTCAAAGGCAGATATAACTTATACAGCAAATCCTCTCCCTCTTTGCTTCAGCAATTACTTTTTTCATCAGCAAAGGCCAACTCTTGAATCTTTTCCTGTTTCTAGTGTCACAGTTGAGTGATACACCATCTTACATAGTTCCCACTTACAGATCTCCTTCATTGTTATTGTCTGCAAATGTCAGCCTCCTGGTATGGCTGCAATAGAGAATTCACTTAGGGTCAGCCATTGGAAGCAGAGCTGCAGCGGGAGAGCAGAGTGAGACCTGTAGAGACCCCTTGTGAACAAGTTGAATTTTCTGGTTTATTTTTACCTGTTTTCCAGTATCCCTTCTTGTGAATCTGACCTTGGACATCAACTTAGATGAATTGATGAGTTATCTTCAATTTTGGAACCCAGTTACCTCATCTCAAAACAAAAGATGCACAGTTTCCTATTTCTAGACTTCTGTGAAAGAGGATATCCTTTTTGTTGTTGTTCACATTTTTTTAAAACATTGTTTATTAGATATTTTCTTTATTTACATTTAAAATATATCCCCTTTTCTGCTCCCCCTCTGAAAACTCCTATCCCATCACCCTTTCTCTGCTTGACCACCCACCCACTCCTACTTCCTGACCCTGGCATTCCCCTACACTGGGGCATAGAGCCTTCACAGGGCCAAGGGCCTCTCCTCCCATTGATGACTGACAAGGCCATCCTCTGCTACATATGTGGCTGGAGCTATGGGTCCCTCCATGTGTACTCTTTGGTTGGTGGTTTAGTCCCTGAGAGCTCTGGGGATACTAGTTGGTTCTTATTATTGTTTCTCCTATGGGGCTGCAAACCCCTTCAGCTCCTTGGGTCCTTTCTCTAGCTCCTTCATTGGGGACCCTGTACTCAATCCAATGGTTGGCTGAGAGTGTCCACTTCAGTGTTTGTCAAGATCTGGCAGAGCCTCTCAGGAGACAGCTGAATCAGGTTCCTGTCAGCAAGTACTTCTTGGTATCAGCAATAGTATCTGTGTTTGGTGTCTGTATGTGGATTGGATCCCCAGGTGGGGCAGTCTCTGGATGGCCTTTCCTTCAGTCTCTGCTCCACTCCTTGTCCCTGTATTTCCTTTAGACGGGAGCAATTCTGGGTTAAAATTTTGGAGATGGATGGGTGGCCCCATTCTTCAACAGAGGGCCATGCATAACCTCTGGATATGGTCTGAACAGATTCTCCCTCCCCTTTGTGGGCTGTTTCATTTTTCATTCCTGTGGAATCCTGAGAGCCTCTTGCTTTCCTGGCACCTGGGACTTTCTGGCTGCTACCCCCAGTTCCCCATCCCCCATTGCTACACACGTCTGTTCAACTTCCTGACCCTCTGTACATCTCCTCCATATCCTCCAATACCTGAGTCTGCTCCTCTTTTTTCCCGTCCTCTCTTCTCTTCCTCCGAAATACCTCCCATCCTCTACTCCCTTGAAGTATATTGTTCCTCCTTCTAAGTAGGACTGAAATATCCACTCTTTGGTCTTCTTTCCTCTTGAGCTTCATGTGGTCCGTGAGTTGTATCATGGGTATTCCATGCTCTTTGCCTAATACCCACTTATCAGTGAGTACATACCGTGTGCGTTCTTTCATGACTGAGTTACCTCACTCAGGATGACAATTTCTAGATCCATCTATTTGCCAGTGAATTTCATGAAGTCATTGTTTTTAATAGCTGAGTAGTACTCCATTGTGTAAATGTACCACATTTTCTGTATCCATTCCTCTGTTGAGGGACATATGGGTTGTTTCCAGCTTCTGGCTATTATAAATATTTGCCTGGTCATTTTTACCAATGTTGAGTAAAGCCACCTAGATGAAGAGATTTGGAGAGGCACAAGTTTTTGGTGTTGTCACGGACATACTAGCTTTTACTGATCTTCAGGAGCAGTTTGGGAAGCATTAAAATATATTTATTTGGGGAGGTTATTTTCAATGTTTTGTGGAATCATTAATGTTAATTATGCCCTGTCTACTAATGCTTGAGTTAATTTAATATGTGAATAAGATGATTATTTTTAACTATACTAAGTAAGACCCTCGTTAACATGAACTAGAACTTTAGCAGTGACTTGCATCCGTCAAGGTTAATAGAAACTCGGCCACCTCTTAGCCGCTTCGAATAAGGTCAGAAGTCTGTTCTCCTCATGGAAGATGTTCTGACTCACAAAAATTAAGGCATGATCCTGCCTCACATTTACTTGTGAATTTATGAAAATGTCAAAACAACATTTCAGGGGGGTATAAAACCAGAAATAGAAGCTACTGAAATGTTCAAGTAGTTGTAACCTTACACAAAGCTGAAGGGTAGCTCCATGGTTTCAGGGGGGAAACACCCACTGAATCAGGTCAAAGCCATCTTCGTTTGTTTAGCCTGTGAAAGGATGGAAGGTTGAGTCAGCTCCCCATCCCCCGTGGCATGCTCCCCTTCCCAACCATGGGAAGACGCCATCTGATGAGCCAAGGTTTTAAAACCAGAAATGCAATCAATTATGCTTGAAGAAATTGATTCTTTTTTTTTTTTTCACTGCTCTCAATGAAACTAGTTTAATATTTATACTTAAAACACACTTCTGGTTATAAGAAATTATAAAATTCACAATCGACATACAAGAGTATGTGACAGATAAACACCTAGGATAAAGGAGTTGAAAACATACTCTTACCAAACGAATCGCAGACACTCAGTTCAGTTTTACTTTGATACCTAGACCGCCTGATGCTTTTCTATAAGCCCAGGGACCAGCATTGCACACCAAGGCTGGTTAACTTTCTCTGGCTCATGTGTCCCCACTTCAAGACAAAAAGGGCTTCATTCTATAATGTCTGTATTAGGACTGACATTCATCCTGAAGTTACACACCAGAGAAGTAGACTCAAGGTAGGCTTAATTCAGATCATTTGAAAGCAACTAGTGGTTCTAACTAACTGAAGAAAAGCTAGGTACAGTTGAGTTTTTATAAAATGATTGCGGAACATGTAGGTTTGGGCTTATGAAAGAAACAAATTTTAAAACCTGCCCAGCGGCTCAAGGTTGATGACACACACCATAATTCTATTGCAGAAAATTTTGTTTATTTCTTTCCCTTCATACACACACATACCCTTTGCCAGACCATAACCACTAATTCTTAGAGTCTTGGCTCAGAAGTAATGTCTCACCCTAGTTCTGTTCCTTCACTTCCATGTATCTTTAGCACTGGACACTTTCTTATCTTGCCATGCATTTTCTGTGGCAATCCACACTGACTGTCCCCTGACTACAGGCCTCCCTTGCAGCTGTATGCACATGTGATATATACTGATGTGCCATTTTTACAGAGGCTTCGTTGTAAATGAGGTCCTTCATTCCATTATGGAATAAATCCCCCCCCCTTTTTTTTTCTTGAAGTAGCCAGAGAAAACTAACCAACCTGGCTGTGCAGTGCTGGTCCCGGGGCTCGTAAGCATTAGAAAAGTATCAGGCGGGGTCTGTATTTCATCAGATGCAAGAAATCATTGCTGTGAGGCTTACGGTTTACGTCCCTTGAAGAAAGAAAAGTGGTTGCCAAATACTTGGCCAGACGGTGATGATCATAGCACCCATCCAGCTTCAGGATTCTTGAGACGTGAACAGAGATTTGCGCCGCAGATTTGATGCTCTGTGGTCTAGAGATGCTGGTGTTGGAGAGGAGAGGTCTTACCGGGGGATACTTCTAGCAAGGTACCTTGTTCCTACATCGTGTGTGGTTATGGGAAGAAAGGCGGTGCACTTCCTAAAGAGCCCCAAACGGTGATGTGCATGATAGAACTGAAGAGCTCTAAGATGCTGACGTTTTTATCTGGAACGGATACATTTGGAATACATTAGAAAAATGCGAATGTTGAGTCTGCATTTCAAGGCGTGGTAGCGTAAAGCTCAGTACACACCCACGGAGTCCGTCTCTGTTCTCCCCACCTTCATCTAACAGAAAAGCCTTCCGTTTACAAGAGGACCCTCTGCTGCTGAACCTGGACGCGGCATTGGCGCGAAGGCGTCTGCAGGAAACAGGACAGACTTAGGAAGTATCCCTCCCTCGTGAGGAAGCTACTTCCCTTCAGATATTGTTGTGGGTTGATGGCACCAGTGTGCAGAATGGTGATCAGCCTGCCTCTTTCCTGGAGTGCGGGCTCAAGAACTTTAGATTATTATTGGGTTTTTATTTCCTTGTAATTTATATGTAATCAGAGGGGCCAGCAGCTGACATCACGGCCGTGAAGACTCAGGGAAATGGGCTAGGCCAGAACAAGTGTTCATCACAGGTTGAGGGCAGCCTGCTTGGAATGGAGATGCCCTTTTTCCTATCATGTTGTCAAGAAGAATCCAGTATCGTGGTTCAACGCAGCAAGGCTAGACTGACTCCTTCAGTGTGTACCATTCTGTGAGCCTCAGACTATTGGGGAGGGACGGGGTGGGGGAACCAAGACTTTTAGGAAAAAAACAAAATGAGACTTTTGTTTATGCCTATACTGTGTGGTTATTTAAAGCAATTTTAAAAAGACAAGTGAGGTAGTTAGTCTTTTACCCATTCTTATTTAAGGAATCAAATTGAGAGCTCACAACAGAAAGCATATATAAAGAAGGAAAATGGGCATAATGATTGCATAGACCCCTAATACAAAATATAAAGTGCTCCCCTTCCCTGTTCTGGCTTCTTCCCACAGGGCGTAATGTCCTCTTAGCCTCAGGCAGTAGGTAGGAGAAGCTAGGCTTTTAATTCCTAATCTTGGGCAGTGAAACAAACATACTGCCTCACAGTAAAGGTGCAGCTCAGAAAATCAAAGGGGGCTAGGTTGGTTGCCTTAGGATCACCCATGTGGCAGTCGCTAACCTCTGAGCAGAAAGGCGTTCCTCACTTTTGCCTGTCTTAGAGCGAGAACCCACTGCCCAGGAAGTCATTACTGCCTTCCTAGGATTGTTTTACAGTTAAAAACTTATACTTCATTATTAACTCTTAGAGCCTTTGAATAAACTCTATCCTCCTCCTCCTCTTCCTCTTCTCATCACCACCACTACCATCATCGTCATACGTGATCTGCTTTGCCTTCCTTGAGGAAACAAAACAAAGCACAACACAGATGCCCTTTTGGGCAAGGTGTGCTGGTTGGGATACTGGTGCCTTGCCTGCGTGACACTTAAAGTCTGTGAGCAACTTGATACTGTTGACCACTTTGTTCTCTTTTGTGACGAAATATTTTGCAGGAGAATTCACAGATGTGCAGCTTTTTGGTCCCATCGTATGAACCTGTTCAAATTCATATGTCTTCTGATTCTCCAAAGTATGTTTTTATAACTGTCCTTACTACTAATTGTAGACTCTCTAGTACTGTAATCCCTAACCCCAGGAGGCTGGTGAGTAGTTAATGTGGCCAGCCTCAATTGAAATGTAACGTGTGGGTAAAATATACAGCCTCTCTTGGACTTAGTGTGAAAATATGAATGTGAAATATATCCTGGAAATTTTTATATTGATTACCTTTTTGAGTTGTATTTTTGATGTTAGGTTAAATACCAATTTTTAAAATTTCACTATTACCTGTGACTCTTTTTTTTTTTTAACCTATGGCTATCAGATCATTTTCAACTACATTATAGCTAATAGTGATTTTTTTAATTGGTCAGAGCAAATTTAGATGTCAAGTCACTTCATATCAGAGCAATGCCTATTTTGTGGTAATTACTGTATCATAGTTATGTTTGCTTAACTACACTATCGAGCAGAATAGAAAGGGTAAAACTTTATGATGGTTTTAATTTTATTTTGTCTATTATTATTATTGGTGTGGGTGAATGGGAGAGCAGGGGAGAGGCATGGGAGTAGAGGTCAATTGGCAACTTTTGTGAAGTCGATTCTTTGTGTCAGTTCTGGGGGGTCAGTCTTGTGTTGTCAGGCTGCTAAGGCAAGCATTTCTACCCCCTGAGAAGTACCATCAGACCCACAGTGATTTTTAACTACGGACAGTGGCACTGTCAGTTTAGAAAATGGTGTGGCTTGATGGGATAGGTTAGGTCTAGAAATTCTAAGACACATATTAGTTGTCTTTGGTGTGTGGTGTCTGAACATGTGTAGAAAGAGATGCAGACTCTGACTGTAGCTACATTAGCAGGAGATATGTAGATATACCTACATGGTTTAACCTATTTGGTCACCCATGAATTTATTGCTCCATGTCATGTTGGTTCAAGAAAGATCCATTTCCCGAATGGTTTTCCTTGCATTTAGCCATGGTTCTCAGACTTTAGTATGTTTAGAAATCACATTAATATGTAAGCTTGGTTGTAAGTATGGGCCTCCAGACCCTGGATCAGGAATTCTAGTTCAGCAGGGGAGGAGCCTCGGAATCTAGAGTTCACCCCAGATCAGCTCAGTTCAGTGGCTTGGTGACAACACTGGGGAACACTACTGTATAATGTGTAATCTGGAAATGTTCAGAGAGTCTGTATAGGAGAGGCAGTTCACTCAGTGATATTTGTTGCTGGTATAAAGAACTAAAGTGGATAGTTTACTGACCATAATTAATCAAAAAATTTTATAGCAAAACAGTAGACTGAAGCAGAATTGAAGACCATCTATGGAGTGGAAAAAAAAAACATTTACAAACCATGTAGCTTTAATGTTCAAAGAATTTGATAACAAAAATGTCCGAGTTTAAAATGGAGAAAGGTTTGAATGGATCTTTTTCTAACCAAAGTAAACAAATTGTCATCAAAACTACAGAGAGATGCTCATCATCACTGATAATCAGGGGAATGCAAACTAAAAACCATAGGGGCTGTCAGCTAGTGCTTATTAGTGTGGCCTGTGGAGAAACGGGGTGCTGAAGGGCCGGGCTATGGAAAGCTTGGAACCAGATGTGCTGCTGGAATGTGTTTCAGCGCAGACACTGGACCTGCAGAAACTGTTGTAGACGATTCAAGAAGAAAAGAAAAGAAAGAACTACCAGATGAGTTAGCTATCCCTCGTCTGATTATAAGTCATACTTATCCAATAGAAGGGTCTTGAGGAGAGGTAGAAGATACATATGTTCACTACATCAGGATTCATAGTAGCTAAGTAACCTGTCTGTGGTACATGAATATATGCAATGGATTGCTACTCAGTTTTGAAGGGGAGGGAAGATAGGACTCTATCATGCTACAGGGCACTGTGCAAAGTGAAAGGGGCCACTCACAAAACACAAATACTACGTGGTTACACTTGAAACGAGGTATCTAAAGTTATCAAATTCACAATCAGAAAGTTGAATGGCAATTGCCAGGACCAACTGGGCTGATAGTGAGTTGCCAGTTCCGTGGGGATGAGGTTTCAGTCATGCAAGATAAAAGCATTTTAGAGATCTGTTGTGTTGTAGTCTCCTGCAATATACTGTCCTGTACATGTAATAAACGAAAAACAGGTATCTCAGCCCACAAAGATGTGTGAGCTTGAGCCCAGGACTCACATAAAAACTCAGGAATGGTGGCACATGTTAGTAATCCCGGGGGGGGGGGGAGAGACTAGGGGTTCTCTTGTCATTCTCAGGTCTCAGTGAGAAATCCTGTCTCACAGAACAAGGTGAACAGCTCCTGACATACACATACATATATACACGTTAATGCACACACACACCTGCAAATACACACCCCAAAAATGAGATTAAAAAATATTTTACTCTAATAACAAAAAAAAAAATAATCAAAAAGTATTAATGCCCTTAACAGTTCATGGTAAAGCAAATTCAATGAAAGAGTATAATAATTTCATTTTTTTTTTGAGCGTTTTATGGTGATTTTTGTTGGGAGTATTAAGTGAATGTACCTTTGGTGTGTGTGTGTGTGTGTGAGAGAGAGAGAGAGAGAGAGAGAGAGAGAGAGAGAGAGAGAGAGAGAGAGCTTGAATGTGTAGCCATTCCGTGAATACACAGAATGATCACAGAGTGCACTTACCTTGAATGTTCTTCTTGAGGCAACCTGACTCAATACTTGGATACCGTCCATGAGGAAGAGAGAGAGAGGTATCAATGTGTTGCTGTCATTTCACATACTAGGAAGAGTCTGTTCTTCCTTCTTATTCCAATACCTCTCTCTCTCTCTCTCTCTCTCTCTCTCTCTCTCTCTCTCTCTCTCTCTCTCTTTTTCCGAGACAGGGTTTCTCTGTGTAGACCTGGCTGTCCCGGAACTCACTCTGTAGACCAGGCTGGCCTCGAACTCAGAAATCCACCTGCCTCTGCCTCCCGAATGCTGGGATTAAAGGTGTGCGCCCGGCACCATTCTCTTAAAACATTTTTAAAGGGAAACCAATCAACAACTCAAAATAAACAAAAGCAAAGACACTCCTGTGATTTTAAGGGTGCTGGCCACCACACTGGCCTAATTATAGTGATCAGTTGATCACTATACTATAGCATGTTAGCACACAGACTGAATGCATACTTGGCAGCCAGAAGTCTTACACATTGGGCTAGAGGCCCTTCCATTCTCAGGACCTCCCAGGAAAGTTGAACTACTGTTGGGCAGCTGGTGAGCTTTGCCTCTGGGGCTGGCCTGCTTCCATGAGGTGAGGCAAAGACATAGGTGACTCCCATATTCTCAAGAACTGAAAATACATTACTGTCCCGATGTATATCTCACCCCTGCTTCTTCCCTCTTAGAATCCGGTTCTGTCCCATTGGTCTTGGGGGGGGTAATATTTGTCTGTCTTTGTTTTTACAACACTAATTTATCTAAGAGCTCGAGGATGAAGTGATTCAAGTGTAATAAACGGCATAAGATGGTAATACTCACCATGTGTCTTAAGCAATGAGGATACTCCCTGTACAACCGAAAGCACGCTGCATCCTCTAAAACCATATCCCGCCCTCCCTATAGGACAGCATATGCACTCCACTGGAATGTATAGTTTTACATTTTGTGTATCAGTTAAAATGAACTTAACTTAAAATTAACTAGAACAGGGTAATAAGCCTGGACCAGTAAGAAAGCTCAGCAGGTTGTGCTTCTTGCTACCCACCTAACAGCCTCAGTTAGAACTACAGAACCCAGATGGCACAAGCAGAAAATTTATCCTCAATGTCCTCTGGGTTTTTTTTTTATGTGAACACCATGGCATGTGCATTCTCTCTCTCTCTCTCTCTCTCTCTCTCTCTCTCTCTCTCTCTC
>NC_034591.1:30115975-30156617 GCF_900095145.1 Mus pahari | reverse complement strand
ATATATATATATATATATATATATATATATATATATATATATATATGTCTTTATAGTTATTGTGATTTTAACGCTTTAACATGCACTGTTGGTGCAAGTCCATTTTCTGAATTCTGGCCTCATGACAGCTAGACCCGTTTGTTTGGCAGTGTTTGTTTATTTTTAGACAACTGTATGTTTTATAGAAAAGATGAGTGCTAAAGACTTTGAAGCATACCTTTAAAAATAAATCATGCGACATTGGCATATGTCAATGATATATAGTATTACTTCATTATTTTAAGCTTTGTATAAGTGACAGCACATTTGATACAGTCTTATGAAACCTGCCTTTAAAGCCACCATCATGCCTGTTGATTTCCTAAGCTTTACTTGGGAGATTTGATTTACTGGTGCTCAGCCTGAACCATTTTTGACACCAATATTTGACATGATTGTAGAATAGTATTTGGTCCCTATCATGCAACTAAGATCTGAGATACGTTGAAAATATATGTTTCAAATTAATGTACAGTTGCACTGCAGTTTATAACTGTTCAATGTATTTCCTTTATTTCAGGTTTAATATGACATATCCTATCATGCTTTTTCTCTGCCCCTTCTCAAATCATCAGCAGTAGAAAAGAGAAGAAAACATGTCAGGACACAAATGGTAAGGAGTTTGTTGCCTTTTTCTACATTGGATGATGCTAAATGCCCACGGCACAGTTTGTGCTCAGTAAATGAGGATGAAATGGAAAAATCAGGCGACTTTAGCAGTAAATAACCAGCTAGCCAGCGTTAGTCTACCTTGTTTCAATATCTCTGCTAAATGTGGAATGAAACCCAAGTAGCAAAAGTATTATATTCATGTCATTTGTATCTGCTAAGAAACTTACTTGGATGTAAACCTTCTCTTAGGAATCTAAGGATAATTTTCTTACCACCATTTCATATAACCTAATAGCTTGATGCATTTTTTGCTACTGTCTTGCTTATAACTTCCACTGTTGGAGGCAAAGTGTTATGTAGAATGGATAAAGAATGGTTGTATAATCATCCACTATTCAGTTTCATTAAATTGTAGACACCACTTTATCACTTGTGACCATTCAGAAGTCAGTCACAGTTGGACATGGTATTCATGTTAGCTCTGTAATGTATATGCCTATAACACATCTAAGCATCATGTGAGCCTCTTAGAAGTCCTTTAATTGGTATGTCTTAGTTTGATGAACCTGTGAGCCACCAAACAACTTGGATGCTGTCAAGTTTCACCCCTTTAATTTGTGCCATGAAAAGCCAATAAGTAGTTTTTTTTTCATCTGTTAAAATGGCTATATAAAATATACTTTTTAATTCTTCCCTCTTACCAAGAAAAATATCAGGGTCAAAGCTCTCTATACCATCATACTTTAAATTTCAAAAGATTTTTTTTATATCTTAAAATATAGTAAGTTTTACAAAATCATTTAACAAATGGATCTGGTACTTTATTTCCTTGCGTTTTATTGGACATTCATCTAGCAGCAGCCAGGTAGTTTTATTATAGTCCTTTCATCTTGTCACGTATGTGTATGAGCTGGGCTCTGTCTCATTACCCTCACAGTGACTGTCACGTTCTGGCATGCTCAGGAGTTAGCCATTTGGAAACTAGAATGTCCCAAGATGTGGGTAAGCCCTTTCAGTACTCCGCTTTGTGGCTTGTTGAAGAGGCATTGCAAGATCTCGTTTTTCATTCTGTGTGACTTTGAGCAAGATCCTTAACATTTTGAAACCTGAGGTTCCCATTTGTTAGATGATGGGTGTTTACTAGATTTCTACAGCACCATCATCTTTTCTACTCCAAATAGAACTTTTTTTTTTCTGTTGATCTATGATCATTGACAAAAAGAAAAAAAAAAAAAAAAAAAAGAAAGAATGGATGAAAGATCCAATATAAAGACCATCCAATACCTCATTTTTTAGATTCTCATTTCCCTGAAATAATCTATTTGAGCTAGATCCTTCCAGTCTTTTAATTGTGTACATTATGCAGAAATGTCAACTTTTTCATACATAGTATAAATGTTTCGCCTTATTTTCTCTAATATGAAACCAAAATAAATCTCTTTGTTAATGAAGAAAGATAAGAGTAAATCTTAGCACACTCATATGATTCTGACTCTCTCACTGAAGATCAGTTTTACTAAGGACGTCATCAGACAGGTTTTTCTGACGTTTTAAGACCGAACATGTAGATTGACATTGTACATAAACATAATGAACTTACAAATACTGAGTATAAATCAAGTTTGAGATACGGGCATTTTGCTTCAGTATTATGAAGCAGCTCCTGCTTTCTAACATTAGCTTGGCACATCTAATGTGCTGATGGGCAAGAGTGGGAAGAGGGCGGAGTTTTAGGGACCCTGTGTGGGCCTTTGCAGCTGGACTGAACCCAGCAGGATGGAGACAGCAAGGAGGAGAGATGCAGCAGCAGAGCAAACCTATCTGTAGTCAGGGTTCACTGATCGCTTTAATGGAATCCGGTGCCACTTCCAACTGTGATTCTAATTCTTCTTTACATAATTTTATCTGCTTTTTATTCAAGTCTTTCTAAGGAGTGGCTTCCTATCTATGTTTTTGTAACGTTTACGCTGAAGTATTTAGTTTTTAACACCCAGGGATCTGTAACAGAGTGTAGAATTTAATTTTTGGATTCTATTGTTCTAAGAACAGTTAATAGTAAGTCTGCACTCTTCAGAAAGTTTGAAGCGCACAATCGGTATTGTTCATTAGAGGTCCAGAGGTAGCAGCAGGTCTCCTGAACTTACTCGGTCAGCATAACTGAAGCCTTCTGACTTGACTTAGGCATTCTCCACATTTCCCTCCCCCTACCCCCAGCCCTGACACGGCCACCGTTCTTCTCCCTGACTTCCAGTCTGACAGTTTCAGATGCCTCTGTAGCAGATTTTAGACGTGCTATTTTTCAGCCCCTTATCTGTTCTTCTGCTGTCATCCGACTGCAGCGTAATGGAGGTGTGGAGAGATGTGCTGCTCTCTGTCCTTATCTCTGACTCACTGGGCTGCCTGAGCTACTTAGCTGGCTTCCTAAGCATCACTTTTTCCACCCCCAGAAGGAGTATGTCCAAACTAAGATACACATGTATGTTCTTGTCAATATTCAATGACTTGATTTTCTTAAAAATTCTTTCTACGGGGATTTGTTTTGTAGAATAATTTTTTTTTAATAGCAGAACTAATTTTTTTCCAATAGTTTATTTTTTTTTTATCCATTTTACATCTGGATCACAGCCCCCCTCCCTCCTCTCCTGAGTTCCACCCTTATAAATCCTTCCCCATATTGCCCCTTCCCCTTCCCTCAGAGAAGGGGGAGTCCCTCCTTGGGTATGTTCCGTGCCTAGGACATCTAGTCCCAGGCACATCCTCTCCCACTGAGGCCCAAGCAGGCAGTCTAGGTAGGGAGAAGGGGATCTAATGACAGGGAACAGAGACCAAGATAGCCCCTGATCCATTTATTAGAGGCAGGCTCTGCATGAAGACCAAGCTGCACATCTGATACAAATGTGTAGGGGCCTAGGTCCAGCCCCCTGATTGCTCCCTAGTTGCTGGTGCAGTCTCTGTGAGCGACCGTGGGCCGAGGTTAGTTGGCTCTGTATGTCTTCTTGTAGTGTCCTGGAAGAATTAGAATCACAATTGGAAATGACATCCTTGCTGTTGACATCCCACTGGGTTCAATCCAGCTGCAAAGGCCCACACAGGTCCCTAATACTCTCTGAATCTACCTCCATCCACTGCTGGATAAGTCTCTCAGGGGACAGTTATGCTAGGTTCCTGTTTACAAACGTAGCAGAGTATCATTAATAGTGTCTGGGGTTGGCTCTCTCACATGGGATGGGACTCAGGTTGTGACAAGTCACTGGTAGGCTGCTTCCTCAGCTTCTACTCCAAATTTAATATTCAATAAAATTCTTAACTTTTTTTTTTTTTTTTTTTTTTTTTGAGACAGGATTTCTCTGTGTAACCCTGGCTGTCCTGGAACTCACTCTGTAGACCAGGCTGGCCTTGAACTCAAAAATCTGCCTGCCTCTAAAATTCTTATAAAGTTCGGAATTTTCTAACTCTAACATATAAAATTGTGGAGTAAGTTAGAATTCATTGATTTTTTTCATGGCATAATAACCCCATAAGAGAGCATTTGTATGTTTATCAATAATGCAAATGTACATTAGAACATCATATGTAGCTAAGATACATTGTAGTGTAATATCTCAATCCTTGAAAGTCCTTTGAAAGCCATGAGTGAGATAGTTCTCTACTGTTCCTGGCAGTTATTCCTGGGAGTTACAGGACCGCTTTGCTCAAGATAAGTCCGTTGTCAATAAGATGCAACAGAAATACTGGGAGACGAAGCAGGCCTTTATCAAAGCCACAGGGAAGAAGGAAGATGAACACGTGGTTGCTTCTGATGCAGACCTGGATGCCAAGCTAGAGGTAAGTTCTCCATAGCTCTTAGCTTGACCCAGCAAAGGCACCTTGCAAGAGGCTAGACATTCATGAGGGACACCTAGGATCAGGTCAGTTCAGTACTAGCATATTTTTTAATCGACAAACTCTCCCCTGCATGCCTCTCTTAATGGGTTGTGTTTTCAAGCACTAAGTTGGAATGCATGAAATATCATAAATTCAAGTTAAGCATTTGTTGAAATACTAAGCACACTGAAAGATCTACTCATTACAGCTCAGAAACCACAGTTGAACACTCAAGCCAGGCAGATGTTTAGTTAGCAACAAACAAAATGACCTGTAAAGTAGATTCTAGAAATACTGGTACTAAGCCATGGAAAATTCTAGAATGAATTAACTAAGTAGATAGTTAGTTAATCTATGTAGCAAGTGTTTTAATATCAGGTTGATTACTGGGTTGGTATGATGAATAAAGGCCTGCTGCATCATTGTCTTGCTGAGCATTTTTGCTTTTAGTTTTCATTACAACTTGAAAGCAAACATCAGTTCTGTGAGTGACAGGGCACTGGGAAGAATAGTGTGGTCCATGGACGATAGTCTATAGGGTCTCTAAGTTTACTACAGTAGCTAAAGTTAATGAGCTGAACATTAATGAGGCTGCAATTAAAAGCTCAAGATTCCCAAGCCTTCTCAGGAGTCTTGAAACCTTAGCAAAGGGCTCAGAGCACATATAGGATGACCTTTTGTGTCTATGAATCTGAGGGTAGAGGCAGATCCAGAGAGGGCTGCAAAGGCTTGTTATGAGAGATGGGCTGGCCTTGCCCTGCCCTGCACAATGGGATCTGAGCTACTGTTGTCTCTGTAACAAGAATTCTTACTTGTTCCAACTACTATGGGGGTTAAATTAGATATGATTCTCCTGTAATAGATAGTATTGACTGAGTGCTTCTCAAGCCTTGGCAGCCTAGTTCCTGAAAGCTCCTGACATACCTGACCTCTGCCTCCTTTCCCAGGGTTCCCTTCCCTTCCCTTCTCCCTTCTCCCTTCTCCCTTCTCCCTTCTCCCTTCTCCCTTCTCCCTTCTCCCTTCTCCCTTCTCCCTTCCCTTTCCTTCCCTTCCCCTCTCCTCCCCTCTCCTCTTCTTTTCCCTTTTCTCTTTCCTCTTCTTTTCCCTTTTCTCTTTTCTCCCATTCTTAAACTATTCACACCACACCACAGACACTAAGGTCTTTTCTCAGATCTCTCAGTATAACCAACTAGTTCAGGCTTGTCAAAGCCATTTCCATGGTTCTGCCTGGACACTTTGTCCTGTATCTTTCCTTGACTGACTTGATCTCATAGTTCTCACATCCTAAAGGTGAAAGTCCCTGGCTGTCTACCCACAGACCAGCTGCTCACTGCCACATGGCCTGGCTTCCTTTCATATAGACTACTCATTTCTGCAACAGAAACCCCTCTGGTGGGTAATGCGCTATGGGGTGGGCTAAATCCTCTCATGAGCAGTCCTTGGAAAAAGTCTCAGGTGTGAGTTTGTTTGCCTGCCTTCTTGCCACTAAGAGGTCAAATTCCAAGTTAGCTCTTACTCACCACCGTGTCCCCAGCCTGTCCCAGGCGCAGTTTCAAACTGAACAACTATGTAAATAGTCACTATACATTAGTACAAACAGTCTCAGTTCTCGGCCATTTCTCTTCTGCCACTGGAAATTGTGAAATAGAAGCCAATGGGCTGCTGCTTCTGAAGAGGTTCACCGTGGAACAGGGTAGAAAGAGGAAATGTCTTTTCTGATATTTGTGTTATAAATACAGTTTAAGCCATTCGAAGCTGAAGCTGATTCTTATATCTCAGAGTTGTTTTCGTTTTTTTGTTTTTTAAAAATCTAGTAAATACAAACATTTATCCAAAAGCTAATGAAAGCTTGGCATAGTGGTAGTCCTGTAATCCCAGGAGGTTGAAGCAGGAGGATTGCCTGTTTGGGCTTCACAGCAAGAACCTGTCTTAAAGATATAGTAATTTAATATTTAATTTAATATACTACTCTCTTAAGCATAATTATCTGGAGGTCCTTGCAGTAGCATTTTTATTGATGCAAGTATTGCTTTCATTTAAGAATCTATGCATCCAGCAGATCTGGACTTAGTGTTTTGTTCACCCAAGGGATTTCTGTTGCAAAAACATTAATATAGGTACAGCTATGCATAGAGAGAATGGGTAGCCCAGTTAGAACATGAGAATTATATGCAAGCTATCATGGAGTGTTCTTACACTTGTGCTGCATGGCCTGCAGAAGGCGAATTTGCTTTGCTGACCCAGAAAACATGTCCCCATACAAAGCTTTATATATAGTTAGATTAGGGGATTTGGAAATGCTTGGTGCGCAAACACATGGACCTGAAGTTAGACCTCCAGCACTCGTGATGGTTCAGTGAGTAGAAATACTTGTACAAGCCTGACAATACTAGTGTGATCCCCAGGGCCCACTGCCCTAAGGGAGAACTGACTCATAAAGTTATCCTCTGACCTCCATCTGCACAGTATGTTACACCACACACACACACACACACACACACACACACACACACCATACATACACAGTAGTATTGACAAATCAAATAAAATTTTAAAATAGGGTGATTTACCACAAAGGAAGTTACACAACATTGACCTCTGCCCTCCTTATATACACATGCAAATACCAAATATATATATATATATATATATATATATATATATATATATATATCCACAAGACATTGAGAAGTTAATATATAAATATTATGTTCAAGTCTAGTTTTTTAATAGCTTCCAGGACTCAGTGGACTATTTCAAAGATGGAAATGTTTGCTTTGAATATAAGGGCCTAAACTCACAGAATAAAACATCCCAAAGCTGTTCATTTTATCGCACCTAACCAATACCTTGATTTTTAAGAGATCAGCAGTAACAATGGACCACATCATTACTCTTGTGTTCAAAAGTTAGAGTTAGAATTAGAACATCTCTGTTCTTACTCAGATGGTGTGTGGCCCAGAACACTGCTATCAGGTGTTAGCAAAGAAACAAGCTGGTGTTTTCTGATTTTTTAATTTCTTTTTATTGGGGAAAGACTTTTCTTTTCCTATAGAGGTTGAGGATGTAGTTTAATAAATAAGTAAATTTGTTTCTTCATCAGTTTGGTCATATGCATTATGAAAGGTTTACCTGTTTTCACTCAAATACTGAAGTACTTTATGGTTCCAAGGCATATTTTTATGTTAGCACAGCCAGTAAACTACAGGAAGAGGAAAAGCCTTGGCTTGCCTCATTGAGCTGTTCCACAGAGGCAAGATGTTTGTCCGTTTTTGTAATTGATACGTGACTGGATCTCTGAGTTCATGGACAGGGATTTGAGAAAGTATGAAGTCTATCAAATTAGTCAGCTTTCTGTGACTCCAACAGCCATTGTAGAGTTACAAGGAGAAAGAGGTTTATTTTTGGTTCAGGGTCACTCAGCCCCCTTGCTGTTAGTGGTATGATGAGGTAGCTTATTGTGACAGAAGTGCCTGACAGAAGAAACTTGTTAACTGTATAGCAGCCTAGAAGCAGAGAGAAGGCTGGGCTCCTAATACCTCTTCAAGACCGTGTCCTCTGTGGGCGAACTTCCTTCCACCAAGCTCTACTCCTTAGAGGTCCTGCCACTTCCTATAGGCAGACAACTAGTCTTTAGCATGGGGCTTTGGGGAGACATTTGCTCTCCAAACCAAAACATCTCTTCTATCTTTCAAGAGTGCTCTCAGTTTCTGACAGAAAGAACGGGATTACACTATCAGTCGGGCTTCCCGAAAGGAACAGAGCTGACAGAATGAGTGTATAATGGGAAGGGGGGATTTATTAGAGTGGCTTGCAAGTATTTATCTAGCTGTAGTCTGGCTAGTTCAACAATGGCTGTCTCTCAAAGGAAGGATCAACAGTCCAGCAGCTGTTCAGTGCCATAGGCTGTCTGTCTCAGCTAATCTTCAGTCTATATTAGAATCATGGAGAAATAGGTTTGACAACCAGCAAAGGAATGTAGTATAGATAAAGTTGCTGGTGAACATGAGGGCAAACAGGAAAAAAGCAAAAATGTTCTTCTCCTGTGACCTTTTATGCCATCAGAAAGTATGTACCAGGTTTAGGGTGCTCGACTCAAATGATCTAGTCAAGAACGTTCCTCAGAGGTGTGCCCAGCAGCTTGGAGCTTAGTTGATCCCAGATGTGGTCAAGTGGACAACCAAGATTAACTATCCCAGTGACCATGAATGAACTCAAGCTTAGTTAGAGTCTTTTCAATATAGTTCTCCTGCCTTCTCCCTGGTTTTCTTCAGCCTGGTCATCATCTAGCATGAGATTGTCTCACTGTGTATTTTATGATATTGTTGGGAAATGGGTGGTGGTGTTTGGTCTTAGCCTGGTACCATTTTAACAGATGTCTTCTTAATAGACAAGATTTGGCCAGTTGATTTCTGTTTGCTTTATCCAGTTGCTTACATAGATGGTAAAAGACATTGAGTTCATAAAGTAAGTTAATGTCATCATTTAAATATGACACTTAGCCTGGAAGGCCGCCATTTTTTTGCAAAAGACAAGTGCTGAAGATACCAAGTTAGGTTATTGGCTCTCTGGTGTACCAAGCCTTCTAGTTGGGCCTTTCCTTGAAGTTTTACTTTTCATCTGTTATTTCAAGAGCCTGCGAGAAATAACTATTCTGTAGAACTTATCATAGATCATAGAGAAGATCAGTTTCAGTGAGTATAGATTTAAGGGCATTGATCACTCGCTGTATGTTTCAGTACATTTGATGCCAAATACACTTAGCCATGTGTGTCTTTCAGCAGGAAAATGGAGTATTGTGCTTTTGTTTTTACTTGCACCTTTATACTCACAGGCTCGTATATCTTTCTTGCACGGGTGTCTCACAGCACTGTGTTGTGTTTCCTTGCAGCTGTTTCACTCGATTCAGAGGACCTGTCTGGACTTGTCTAAAGCAATCATGCTCTATCAAAAGAGAATATGTTGTAAGTATGGTTTCAGTGTGCTATTGAGCCAATGGTGTGTAAGAGCAGGATATTTTGCCTTAGCATATCATTTAATAAGTTCAGGTGCTACTGGGGGAGGGTGCGTTATTTCAGATGGGAAGAAGGTCTCTACTGGTTGTACCATTGATTTACTTAGGCTCTTTGCAAAGCAAGTATTAGACTAGGAAGTGTTTTTTCATTGAACCATCCATGAATGCAGACATGCTTTTCACTTGCTCCATTATAAACATTCCTTGAACTTTATATCTTGGGAATTTTGATTAGGGGTTAATTTTTATTTGATTTCTTTTGTTATTTTATGTCTTTTTTGTTTGTTTTTGTTTTTTTTTTGTTTTGTTTTGTTTTCTTTAAATGACAAACAAGGACAGGCAGCACAATTAGCTAATTCACTGAATATATTTTGTCACCAGAACTCCCCCATGAACATTTCTTATGTTATAATATACGGGGCTGCAATCATGTCCCAACCATGGGGCTGGAGAGATGACTCAGCCGTAAAGCACATGCCTTGTTCTTCCAGAGGCTCTGGCCTGAGTTTGGTTCTCAGCATCAGCACTCACACTGGGCAGCCCATAGACAATGTAACTCCAGCTACAGCAGATATAGCACCCATTTTTGGCACTTTTCTCTATGGGCACCATGCAGTAGACTTTGGACTGTGTCAGCAGGGGCTGACTATTAGCTTGTGCATAGGCCATGCCATCACAGTTGGGAAGGGGCAGGGAAAGAGTTCCCTGCTGCTTAGACTGATCAAGACCCCAACTTTGATGGTGGACTAGAAATAGAATGGCCAATGTACGAGTATTGCTCTGAGGCTGCTATAGAAAGAAATGTGGTAAATCTCTTATGAACAGACATGGGTTGATTTTAAAGGTAACATTTATATAACATGCTGCCTTTCATGCAGAAAAAGTAGGATTGATAAAATATAAATATGTAAAAAGAAGGACACACAAAACTATACAAAAAGTATGTACATTATGCTGAAGAAATTCAAGAAATTAACCACAAGTGAAAAGAATTAGATCCCAATTGAACAGTGGTGGAGAGTGCTTGAGAAGAGGAGAGAGGAGGAAGAGGAGGGGCTGGTGGAGGTGGGGGTGTAGCTTTAATTCAACCAGAAAAACATGATCAGAAAAACCATGTAAATGACCTCCAGCCAGCACATAGTAAATGTTAACAGAGCAGCAGTGTACAGTAAGTCTGACTCCTAAAACCATAGTGTATTTTACACTCTCACAAAATACCTAAACCAAGACACCGGGGTGGGGGCGGACAGAGTAGAATACAGACAGTCACTGATTGGCTGAATTGCACTGCAAATCACATCACTGAGCTGGTCAGATGAGAGAGAAGAGAACTAACTTCATTAATGCAGAGGACAGTGTTATTAAGAGGACAGTAAGGCTAAACACAAAAAAATGGGAGCAGATAGTACATTTATTGATCCTAAGTAAATAGGAGAGCATTCTAAAGCTACTTTATATAAGGTGAAGCAACTAAATGTGGTGTAGTTGAGAGTCTGCTTAGAAAGCAGCTGCAGATCAGGGAAGAAGGAACAAACACAGGGGTTTTTTGGAACCTGGTCATAAGAGAGACCCATGATGAACAATGCCTTGGGGAACTATGAGAAGCTCCAGGAAAAAAAGGTGGAGGATGTTTTATATCAGGTGCTTTTTGTCCCTTGGATTGTTCTGGGATAGGATTTCATACCCCCGTGACAAATATTTAAATTCAATTTATAAGACATGTTTATTCTTGTTGGATAACATAGCTATGGGACCCAATCTAGTTAGTATACACTAAACCTGGATGTGGTCTTCTGTGTGGTTTCCATGCTTTCCCAGATAGAATCTATAGCATGTGCCAGGCAATTGTGTTTCAGTTGGTCTGTCCTAAGAAAGTTCTGGAAAAGGGCTGCTCTGTTAACATTTACTATGTGCTGGCTGGAGGTCATTTACATGGTTTTTCTGATCATGTTTTTCTGATTGTGTTTTTCTGATCTTAACCTTCCTTGGACCTTCACTTTCTTTGTTACATTAGTGTATAAAAGTACAGTAAAATGGATGCAAGATTATCTACAGCACTGGACTGTAGTCCACCCTTTCTTTCAGGTCCTCAGATCACAGGTCTAGTAGACACGATCTACAACGGTTGGTCAAAAGTCAACAGGGTCTAATGAAGTCATTGCTATTAACCTGTGCAGATAAACAGGCACAGAAAGGGACTCAAATGAGCATGTGTACCCTGGCTGGAGCATTGCTGCTTTCCTGTCTTCAAGCATCTGGAGGCGACACCGAGAGCCCATAGCACTGAGTGTTCCTGTCGCTCTGTTCTTGTTTTCAAACACCCTTTTCCACTTCTTTGGGGAAACAACTGATTTCAGACCCAGTACAGGGAAATTGAAGCTGAGCCTGGAATGCCTCGCAGGGCCACAACCTAAGAAGGTCCTTGAAAAATGATGGGGACTGAAAGGACACAGAAGCAAGCCGCCACAATTTGACCAACAAAGTCATGATAGTAGTAAACTGTAAACCGTAAGGAAAACAACTTCTGATTGTGTCCACATGGAGATAGATGCACAGGTAGACAGATGGATGAGTACCTGCCATGGTGTAAGCTGAAAGATAAATTAAGTCCTTTGCTTCCTGGTCTGGTTTGTGTTGCTGTGATGAATAGTGAGACCAAAAGCAACTGGGAGAAGAAAGGGTTCGTTCATCTTAAAACAGATAGTCATGAAGGGGAGTCAGGGCACAGACCTGGAGACAGGAGCTGAAGCAGACACCAGGGAAAGGCTGCTTAACCCCTTGCTCGTTGCTCCGGCTTCTGCTCTGCCAGCTTTCTTGTAGAACCCAGGACCACCTGCCCAAGGGAGGTACCACTTCCACATTAATGTGGGCTGGACCCTTCCACATTAATCATTAGTCACAGAAATGTTCCCCAGGCCAATTTGATGGAGGCAACTTCTCAACTGAGGTCCCCTCTTATAACTCAGGGATATTGTTATGAAATATAATGTGTATGGGGGCTGTATATCTGATGGGCCCATGCCAAGGTGTCCCCCTGAGAAATTACACTACACAACAGATGTGGTATAAGGGGGTTTATCTGGGGGAAGTAGGGGATGAGGATCTAGAGAAGGGGTAGAAGCAGGCATGTGGACAGGCAGGCTTAGGAGCAGAGCCATGAGGACAGAGAAGAGGACAGGGCACAGGACAGAAGCAGGGAGAGAGAGAAGCTGGCAGGGGGGACACATGGGAACAGAGAGAGCTGGAGTGGGTGGCAGTCCTTTCAAATACTGCCTACCAGGTGCTGGTGACAGGTGATGGCATAAGCCATTGCTAGGTCCCTGGGAGGAACCTAGTGGAATCCCTGTAAGCTAACAGCTATTCTTAGAAAGCATCAAAGCCTTAAAATGGTGGAGTCTGAGGAACTGTCAGAGCTTGAAGGAAATGAAAGAGAATATCTCATTGCTACGTTTGATCCAGGGCTAAATTCTGAAATAAAAAAAAAAAAAGACAATAATGGAAAATCTGGTAAAAATTCAAGTAAGGACTGTTGAAAAGATTGTATATATGTTAATATTCTACTTTTGAATCTTGAGCAATAGTTTTATATATAGATATAGATATAGATATAGCCAGGGAAGGGTATGTCATAATTCTGAATACTTTGTCCTTTAATTCTACCATTATTTTATATAGAGATTTAACTAATCATAGATTAGATCATACTGCCACTTGCTCTAGAACACTATATAAAATTTATCACAGTTGGGAAATTAGGAACAGTCTAGCCCCGGATCATCCCTTGGGCCCATTTGCTTTGCCCCCCATCCCCTGTCTATAAGAGGTCTTTTGCACTCTGTTTCTACTGTTTGGAATGTCCATGCCCTAATAATACTGAGGGTGCCTCCCTCTGCCATTCAGAACTTGGCTGCTGCTGGAATCTTCCCTGGGTACCCACTCTAAAGCTGTCTCTCTGTCCTACTCAGTTTCTCTGTCATTTTTCCTTTTGTGTCTTGTGTCTGGGATTATGTGTGCTTCATTTCCTATCTCCTGCCACTTGAATGTGAACCCTGGAGGGGTGGGGACAGCCTATGTCTTCTTCGTCACTACTGGATTAGATGTAAACAGACACAGAGTTGATTAAGACTGTTAAAGAAACTGGGTTCCTAGCTCTTCATTTGCTTCTTTATCTTTAAAGGACACATCTGAACATATAATCAGCAAGTAAATGTAAGTGGGTTTTTATGTGAAATCTTAAGATCTAGTTAATTGGATCTTTTGAACGGGTGGAGACTTTGAATTATCTAATGTACGTGTTGCATGAGAGTGACCATCATCAACCTTGACTCTGACAGAGCTCAAGGTCTCTACAAAGCACTGCCAATTAATCAGAGGCAGCATGGGAAACCAGGCCTGTTTGCCACCAATTTAATCCTCCAGTGTGTGAAGGGACCAAAAATTATTCCAGGATGCTTCAGTCTACTTAGATTACTTGGGAAAGACACATGTCACCAAGTGTGCATTAGTATTCTGGATTGGTTTCTTTTGCCTTAAAGTTAAATCTGTCTGTTTGTATTTGACTTGAGTCTTTAAGGGTGTTTTGTTTTGTTTTGTTTTGTTTTGAAGTCACAGTAGCCAGCTGCTTTTAGAAGCTAAAAATGGGAAGTTACTCTCCATAGAAAGCAAAAGTTTGTTGGTTGAATTGAAAGAGTCTCATATTAGTCAATGAAGAGAAATACATATAGCATCGAAAAGGAAATCTTACAGACATTTTTTTAAACTACATAAAATATGGCATGGATATGAATCAAGCATTTAAAATGAAATACAGTGTGCAGTAACAAAAATTGCAGAAATTAAAGCTAATTCATGAGCCCAAAGGGCGCTGCTGTCCAGGAAAAAAATGGGACCGACCATGTCTCAGCCAGAGGAGGCCTTTAACTGGGCTTGGATCTGTGATGGTTCTGTGAACTTTATTTATTTGAGTATTTTTGTTTGTGGTAGTTTATTTGGATTTTAGTTTTGATTATTTTTGAGACCAGATCTCTTCTCTGTGGCCTTGACTGAGCTCAGTCTCTCAAGCCCCCAGCCTCTACCTCCTGAGCTCTGGGATTATAAGCATACCTCATCACAACAGGCTTTGGGGATTTGGATCTTGAGAGAGAAGTATGAAGAGAGGCATTGGTTATCTCATTTTTTAAAAAAATGGGTTCCAAAAACCCTTCCTCCTGCCACAGGACTTTCTGCTGCAACCCAAGAACTAGTCACATGTAGGCAAGCAGCAGTGAGTTTTTTAGACTTGTGGTTCCCATCCAACTTTGTGTAGTTGTTGGAGAGACTGATACTAATAATGGGGTGCAACTTGGAGAGCGGGGAGACTGATGGGTTGGTGAAATAACAGCCTTCAGATCACAGTATAAAACAGTTTTATTGAGCACACTGCGTATACAGTGTGTGAAGAACTGGCTGCAGGAGACAAGGGTTATGATCAGGGGCTACATCACTCCCCCCAAATAACCCCCCTTATACCAGATCTGTTGCATGGTGTAAAATGAACAAGAATTCTAGTGACATTTCAGATGTGGTTATAAAGACAGATGGTATACGTGTGCACATCTGTATCCTCAGCATGCAGGAGGCAGAGGCCAAAGGATGTGGAAGGATTGGAAGGTTGAGGCATCTTGAGCTACATAAGAATATTCTGTCTCAAAATACTAAGGATAGGACTAAAAAGATGGTTCTGTGGATTAAAAAAAAAAAAAAACAATTGCTTTGCAAGCAAAGCATGAAAATCACCTAATAAGAGGACTCAGAAAGCTGGTATGGTCTATGTGTACCTGTTAGCCTACAGCTGGGTAGATTGGGAGAGGTTAGGAGGTAGACTTGGGAGGATTTCTGGGCTTTTCTAACCTCTAGCCCAGCTCCGTATTTAGTAAGAGACTTGTCTCAAGGAAATAAGGCACAAAGTGGTAGAGCCGGACACCCACCATTCCCCTCTGGCCTCAGTGCAAGGACTAGTGCACATACACCATACACGTTACCAGCGATGTGTGGATGTTTGGGTCCTTTCTGGCGGTTTCATGGGTGCTTGGTTATATTGAATCAGTTTCTAGAAAAGAAACATTGTTGCTATTATAAATAATGGCTCTGATCATTTTTGTGACTCCTTTGTACCCTCCTGAGAATGCATTCAGTAGTACTCCTCACAGTACAAGAGTGATATCAAAAGAATTATACAGTTCCGTGACTTTTTTATATTTTCTACCAAATCAGTTTATAGATGGCAGCAGGCATGTGCCAAATCACTGTCTTACTAAATTGTCCCATCTGCCCTTGGCTCTAAAAATAAAATCAGGTTTAAGTAGGACCAATCCAGATCTGGTTCCAGCTCTGTACTTTTAAAATTTACCAACTGGTCCACCTGGGCGCCTAACACACCTTCTGTCCCCACTTCCAACACCATTTGAGTTGATTACAAAGGACAGACTATAACTCAGGCAGCAGAGATCAGAAGTCAGCGAGAGAGAGGAATAGGAGGCAGCTAGCACTGCTCTCTAGGCAGCCACAAAAGGTCCCCACCGTCTGTCTGCCTGCCTTGAAAAGCCCAACTCCTTCATTTCAGCTGGAGGCAGCACATTGTGGGCTCGCTTTTCAGTACAGAGGTCGTTTTCTGGTTCTGATTACAGGGCACCAAACTCACTGACAGATGTGTTCAAGTGAATTTGATCTCTCCTATTGTGAATGGACTTTAAATGGTTGGGTGCGGGAGGTGGAGGGACTTACCTTGCAGCCTGCCACTTGGATTTAATTTCCTCTCATCTTTGCCCCAGAAGAGGGAGGGCCTTGTGAGTTGTCTCCCTCACTTTCTTTGTCATAAAAATCCTCAACTGTTCACCACCTCTTTCCCTGTTTTCTTCACCAGTCTTGTCTCAAGAAGAAAATGAGCTGGGAAAATTTCTCCGATCCCAAGGCTCCCAAGACAAAACCCGAGCAGGAAAAATGATGCAAGCCACAGGAAAGGCCCTCTGCTTTTCCTCCCAGCAAAGGTGTGTGCTGCCTTCTCGGAAGCTCTGTTTTGGGAGACCCACAGAGAATCTGGGACCCGCTTCTTCCCTATGGGGAAGTTGTGCAGTCTAGAACACTTTAGCCTAAGCCTGTGGAACTCTTCTGTACTTAGCTGGTCCCCACTTCCCTTGGGTTTAGAGAGCAGGAAGGATTTGTTTTCTTCCCTGGTATTTAATCTTGTTTGTCTTCTGCTCTGTGGGAGGCAATATGTATGCCAGTCTTTGTGAGTGATTACATTTGACCTTCAAGTTGTTCATAACAATCAGGCTGATCCCCTTTCAAGCATTTGATTAAAGCAAGAGTCTAATGAGACCAGTTTGAAGGGTTCCCACTCTGCTCTCTGAGGGCTAATGAATGGCATAGAGGTGGTGATCTGGGTGCACAGGACCACACCCCTCAGGTCCAAGGCCAGGAGCATCACCTGGGAGCCTGTTAAGAGCAGAATCTAGGCCCTGCCCCCACACCTACAAACTCTACCTCTTCATTTCAAACAGATCTACAGTTGGTTCTGATGTACAGGAAAGTTTGACAGTATAGAGGAAATTGTGACAGAGCTGTTGAATTTCAAAACCCAACCTCAACTAATGTATCTGTGTCCCCCCCCCCTTTTTTAACAGTCCCGAGTGTTTGTGCCACACAGCTGCGTTTTGTGCTAGAGAGAAGAGATTCAGTCTCTCCTTCCCTACTAACAGGTCCAAGAAAATGTCGCCATTAATATCACACAGAATTAGACCTAAAGGAAGCTTATGTCGTTTCTAAGATTACGTAGACTTCAGAAAGTCACTTACTCCAATTGTCTACCTGTCTCCCCTCCTACTTACCCTAACTGCTTTCCCTCCCTGTGATCCAAAAGCAGGCCATTGGTTGGCAACTCACATGAGGGTTCCCATGGAAACCCAAGAAAGGTGGCAAGAAAAAAAAAAAAAAAAAAAAAAGCTGGAGTGAGTACATGAGTTTCAGTGGCCCCATTCTTGGACACACTGGTTCTTGCTAATAATTGGACCCTGACTCGTATGCAGTGGCAGCGATCATAATTGAATATTGCCAGTGCCAACTGTTCTCTACCACAGTTTAGTTTTTTTTTTAAAAAGTATTTTCTTAAAATCTTGAATTGTACCTTTAATGCTTAAAACAAACAAACCAAAAAGAGAAAAATTCTAAAACAGGTGCATTATAACACCTTGATAGATATTTCTTTTGTGTACATAGCCTCTTTCGATATTATAAGGATAATTGATTCCTGGAAAATCAGAGAATAAATGTTCTTATGTTTAGATTGTGAGTATCACTGATTTCAGTGAGAAAACGTTTAAGTATGCCTGTGTACCAAAACTAATAACCTATTTATGAAAAACAGTGTTAAAACGCAGATCACATTGAGGGTTACTATTATCAATCACATTTATTATTCTATCTTATGACTATCCCGTTACAGTCTGGATGATTATGTACCAAGATGACCTCACAAAGAATCCATATATCACCTTAAGTTACTGTTATCTTACCCCCCTCTCTTCCTCAATCTCTCAGTCTCTCTCTCTCTGTCTCTCTCTCTCTCTGTCTCTCTGTCTCTCTCTCTCTGTCTCTCTCTCTCTCTCTCTCTCTCACACACACACACACACACACACACAGTAAAAACAATCAACAAAACAATGTAAATGTTTGCAAGTGTCTACCATAGACTAGCAGACAGCAGTCTCCACTGATTTAATGAGGTGAGACCAGCTCGTTGGGAAGGTGGCCTCCTCTACAGTGGCATTGCTTTCACAGCTGCTTGCCAGCCACATGAAGTCACACCTAGTTCTCTTAAATGTGAAGGAGGCAGGAAAACCCCATAAAATCACTCTGAATGTGAACTCTTAGTTGAGTGAACATGATTTAGAGTATTCCAGAATGGTTTTTTTTTTTTTTTAAGATTCATTTTAACTGTATGTGTGTCTGTCTGTATGCCTATGTATGTATGTGCACAGACAGGTGACTACAGAGGCCAGGGGAGGGTTCAGGCCAGGGGAGCTGGAGTTACAGGTAGTTGTGAGCCACTGACATGGGGCCTAAGAACAGAACTTGCTCTTCTGTGAGCTGTATTTGCTCTTGAGAGGTAAACCAGCTTTCCAGTCCTGCTGAATATGTTTTTAGCACAAACAGCACCACAACAGATAGGTTTTATATGTTTACTGTGTATGGTAATAACTTAGCAAATTGATGTTTTATTAAATAATGCTAATCTTTTTCAATAAATTTTCAATTTTCTTTTGTTGAAATTTAAATTTTTCTACAAATTTTCAATGTGTAGATACTTGGGGGGGGGCAAAATTAAAGAAATAAAAAGCAACCCCACAGGAGTCTATTACCTGGGCCTGCTCTGATATTCTTAGCCTGAGCCTCCTGTTTTGATTTTTGCTTTAAAGATGGAGTGTGTGTGTGTGTGTGTGTGTGTGTGTGTGTGTGTGTGTGTGTGTGTGTTATGCGGGGTCAGAAGACGACATCCAACACCCTATGAGCTGGAGTTACGGGAACCACCCTGGGTGCTAAGGACAGAGTTCGGGTCTTCTACAAGAGTAGTACTCACTTTTAACCACTTGAATCCAGGGCCCCTATTATTTAACTTTCCCTACTAAGAATAAATATCTTGGTGGAGCCCTTTAGTTATTTTATTAGCTATTCCTACTGGGTAGATTTTCATAAGTGAGAAGGTGATTCAAGCCTGCATTGGAGGATGATATTTTCAGTTAGGAAGAATATCTTTCTTTGATCTAGACCCCTTTTCTTATACTCCAGTGAGTGGATTTTCACCATTCTGATTTATATGGGGGGTGGTGGCAGGGACGTGGTTTTGTATATGCCTTTTTTTAATTTTCAAACTTCATGTTATTGTGACTTTAAGGTATCTGCATAATGTCCTGCATTCCAAGGGGTTGAGAGTAGTTTATTCATAGTATTCACCATCAGCAAATGTAGGGAAGTGCACAAAATCTAAAGGAAGAGAAAAGGAGTCAGAATGTGAGCAGCATCCTCTGGGAGCCATCTGAGGACTGTTTATCTTCAAATAGACATCCGCCATGCTCTAAACCTTCCCACTGGTGACGCTTTGCATCTGCCACATGTTATGCTTGATGTAAAGCACATATTAAATGTAAACCACCAGTATAAAACACAAACTTATTTCAAGGCACAGAGACATGACTTTTTGAGAAAACTTCAAACATCTCGGTAGGACAGTGTGGACAAGCTGCTATCATAGATGCTATCTACATTTAAAACAATACATTACAGGTGACAGGAAACCTGGAAAACAGGAAAAGATACTTCTCTTTCTCAAGATTTATTGCAGCATTTATAATTTCAGACTGCAGACCTGTGATGCATTGGAACACAGATGCAGCTGCCAGCATCTCACTTCAGCTTACCTTACCAATACCGCCGGTCCCTTTGGCTCAGTAATTTCACATGCAAATGGGATCTGAAATATTTATCTTGTGTTTAATGTTTTTACCTTTGTTCTGAAACTTCATAGAGAATATGTTTTCTGTGACTGGCGTGAGGGTTTAGTGGCCAAGAGCGTGTATTGTTCCTGTCCCCAAGTTTGATTCTTACCACCAGGTGGCTCACAACCACCAAAAACTCCCAACTTCAGGGAGTCTGACAACTTTTGCCTCCAAGAGCACCTACATTCACACACACACACACACACACACACACACACACACACACACACACATCCCAACATAGATATCTCAAAATAAAGCCAAGTGCTTGAAAAAAGAGAGAATGTTTTCAAAACGTAAGTCATCTGACATTGCTTCATTGGTTTCAAATATGGAAGAAGCAGTATTTTGTAACCCAAATAAATATTTTACCTAAAGTTATGGCATGCTTTCCTTTTTTATATATAAATGACAGGTTTTATGGCCAACAGTTACTGTCATAATAATTTTACACTTGTACAGTATACATTCATTTTGGTGTGATGTTCGTTTACTGGCCATGCTTGAGAAGGAACCCAGGTCTTTGCCAGTGCTGGGCAAATGCTGAACCACTGAGTTGAAGCTCTGACCCTCTCTTCCTCCCTCCCTCCCTTTCTTCCTTTTCTCTCTTTCCCTCTCTTTCTTTTAAGCCAGGATCTCAGGTAGCCTAGGTCTGCTGAGGACAGTCTTGAACCTCTAACACCCCCTGTCCTCTGCCTGGATTAAGCTGTAGACCGCCACACCTGGTTTCTTGTATGTATGACATATAGCCTATCATATAGCCTATCCGATAAAAGTGACACACTGTAGACCCTCCGTAACTGTGGTTTTCTTCTTTCCTAACTCATTTAAGACAAAGTGTATGCCTTAGCCTTGTTTCCATTAGAACACATTGTAGATTTTGATTGTGGCGTAATAAAAGTTGCCAGGTCAAGGATACCCCAAGTTATGCCTATCCCATTCCACCCTCCACACGGGGCCCACAATTCAGCAACAGAAGAGACAGGGAGTAGCCAGGAGTGGAAACAGGAATGGCCATGCTGTGACTTATCCTTCACTGACACAGGCTTGTTTCAACTTCAAATAAACACTGTCCAGGCCTGAGGCAGCCCAGCAACACAAATGGAGTGCTTCCCAATGGTCCAGTTCACTAAAAGCGAAAGGATCAGAATGTGGGCGATCTCTGGGTGATTCCTACCTTCACACACATTCTGATTAGTATCTGCCTCCTGACAAGACATGTGCGGACTAGACGGTGGTCTAAGTTCATGGGTTTTTGATGCGTGCAGAGTGTCAGAGTTGGGAACTGTTCTTTCCCTTCGTTTTATGATTATAGCTATGCCCTCTTGTACAGGTTGGCCTTGAGAAACCCTTTGTGCCGATTTCACCAAGAAGTAGAGACTTTTAGACATCGGGCCATCTCCGATACCTGGCTGACAGTGAACCGCATGGAGCAGTACAGGACAGAATATAGAGGGGCGTTGTTATGGATGAAGGACGTGTCTCAGGAACTTGATCCAGACCTCTACAAGCAAATGGAGAAGTTCAGGAAGGTAGGAAGTTTCCTGAGGGTTGTCAAAAGGGCCACCTTGCTAGAAGGCAACCAAATGTGATTTGAATCCCTCTGGTAAAGAAGACATAACTCAAAAGCACCAAGGATACAATTAATCACTGCTTACATTTTTTTAAAAATGTGACAGAATACCAATTAATGTGATATATAATTCTCTAAGGATAAGAGAGGAGACAGCTGGAAATTTCTGGGATTTCGTAGCTGGTTTTAATTGAAGTCAGATTTTCATATAATGTGCACTTTTTTTTATAAGGTTGCCACTTGTAAATGTCTCTTCATGCGTAACTAAAAATCCAGAGTAGATTACATACATCTAGAAAGTGAGACTCGGCTGTTTAACAAGTCTTTCTAATTGATAATTCATGTTGAAACCAGTAAAACAATAACAGTTCTTTTAAGACATATTCAGAGGCACTGGGATATAGTTGTGTGGTTAGCTAGAATGGTATTGACTGTACCTGCTATTGATCCCTTCAGAAATTTCTTCGAGGAACATAAGAGCAAAAGTTCCTTAAAAAAAGGAAAGAAAGAAAAAAAGAAAGAAAAAAAGAAAGAAAGAAAGAAAGAAAGAAAGAAAGAAAGAAAAGAAAAGAAAAGAAAGAAAGGGAGAGGAAAGGAAAGGAAAGAAAAGAAAAGAAAAGAAAAGAAAAGAAAAGAAAAGAAAAGAAAAGAAAAGAAAAGAAAAAAGAAAAGAAAAAAGAAAAGAAAAATTAACATTGTGCTAATATAGCCAGTTGGAGCCTTTTGTCCACAGGAATCCATCCTACCACTGGGTGGCAGCCGTACACTGAACATGTGAACATGTGGCCTGATTCTGTAGTGGTTGTGTACAATCTCGGTAGTTCTTTGTTTGGGCAACTGAGTGTGTTTTAGGACATGAAAGAAAAAAAGGGGGCCAAATGTTAGGCTTGGCATAATATTGTCTCGACTCCCTTAGTCATTTCAACTGATCCATTCATAATTAGAAATGTTGTTTAAAAGGCTTAGATTCCTTTTTAGGGACATCACTTTGTAACTATGAACCTGGAACCCTGGCTGGTATGTCGGAGGTTGAGGAGTCAAGGAACGGACTGAAAGAGCTTCTCTTGTTTAAGACAGTGGTCACTGCTTCTTGACCTAGCTACTACAGCAACAGAAATTCCTCTTGAAGTGTTAAGTTTTCTCTTGGTTTGTAGTTCAGACTCCCTCCCTGCAAAGGAAACCAGCCTCATTTTCTCTCCTTTTTTTTTTTTTTTCAATGTCAGCATCTGCCTTCTCTAGCCTTCTCTGTAAGGCAGGCTGCCCTGCCCAGGCAGAGGTGGGACTGTGAAGTTTATCTCATCATCGAAGAAGATGTAATGGAACTCATTCATCCTTTGAAAGAGGAAAAAAAAAAAAAAATCAGACGTCATGGTAGTAAACAAATCAAATGTTTATGGTTCTGTAACTAGATGCTGGTGAGCCCAGGCTGTTTTGCAAGTTTTCTGACTTCGTAATTAGGGCAGTCATTTATTTTGTCATTAGTATTTTATTTGGGGATTGAGGATAATGGGGGCGGAATTGGTATTAGGAAAAAGAAAGAATGAGAGAAAAATAAAACTGCCTCCAGGGCACATTGCTGACGACGTTTTATTTAGTGCAGACTTAATGTTCGTTTTATTTAGTGCAGCCTTAATGTTTGCCATAATCAACAAACATTTTTTTTCTTTTGTAGAAAGACCCATGGTAGGTAGCTAACCTGAGGTCAAACAAGGAAATGGAAGCCAGAATCTTTGAAAATAGATACAAATTTCCCCACCAAGAGACAAAGGAAGTCAAACAATATACCTAGAAGTGCCACAGGCAGTTTCATAGTCACACCTGCTTGGGAGCCCTTTGTTCAGTGCAGAGTTTCGGGGTCCCTCCAATGTGCCAGGACAAGAAAACAGTTATTCTGGAAGGCCAAAGAATTTCGTGGGGGTTTGTGTTTATCTGGTTTTGTTTGGTGGGAGGTGGTTGCTAGCTGTTTGACTGAAACAGAAACCAAGTTCTTTGTCAGTTGGTTTGAACATAGAAACATTTGCCATCGTTTAATGTCATCAATCTCCATCCTGGAAAATATGGGTGGTTTGGTTTTTATTTTACTTTACTGCGAAGTAGTAGCTGAAGCTGTTGCCTATCCCTCTAATCCTGTGTGTGCTGGATTCAATTTAATAGCTGGATGTGGTGGACTTGGACTTGGGGATTGAATATTTTTGAGAGAAGAGTGATATTCAAGCATATATTCGGTTATTCTTGACTCAAGGAGGACAGGAGACTACACTGGTTCCCTCCAGAGCCTAACCCCAGAGTCAGTCCTGTGCCCAGCCCCAAGTTGGCACTTACATGGCAAGTGGCAAGCTTCCAGGAAGAGTCTAAGGGGCCAGAGCCACCTCTCCTCAGATCACTCACCGTCCCCATTGCATGTAGGTGACCTCCTAGTGCCTTGGAAATTGGCATACGTGATTGCTCAGGTAAAAACCAAAAGCAGGACTGATGTGTAGTTTGCTGCTGTGTCTTCGGGGTGCTCTAAAATGCAAGTTTTCGGTTCTGCTAGGGTGTATTTGCAAATTAACTCTTAAGTAAGCTTTAGTGTTCTGTGCAGGTGAGATTCCACCTTAAATAGAGTCTCTGTTTATCTCCCAGGAATGTGTTACCTCAAAGACTCAAAGCGTGTCTTTTAGGTAGTATCTCGTCAGCTCTGTCTCCTCCTCCACAGTTCAGCTGATAAAGCCAGGACTTTTAAGTTTGGTTGACTTCACATATTCCAGAGGAGACAAAGTTCTAATTTTTACTTCCTGGTTATGGCCCCCTATTTGGAATTTTCAGAACGTGTCCGTTCATTCATTTGCACATTCAACAAATGATATTGAAGTCCAGTTACATACCAGCTAGCACAGAGGAGTGTAGCTCCTGTCTCGGGTGATCATTTGGGCATAAGACAAGTAAACACGAGACAGTGTGTTGAGTGGTCATCTGAGATGAAATAGTACTACAAATAAAAAATCTAGACAGGGCATCCCAGATGAGGCGGCACCCCTCCCCCCAACAAAAAGAAAGAATGAATAATAGTATGGTAGTTCATGTTTGTCATCTTGACGTCTAGAATCACCTAGGAGTTGGTCTCTGGGCCGAGCCTGAGAAGATAGTGTTATCTTAATTACATTCATTGATGTGGGAAGACCCATCTTAATTGTAGACTGAACCATTTCATGGCTTGGGTCCTGGAGTGAATGAAAAAAAATGTGGGAGAGTTGAGAGAGCAGATGATTCTCTTCTGACTGTGAGGGCAATATGACCAGCAACTTCAAGCTCCTGCCGCCTAGATTTGCTGTCATGATGGGCTGTGCCTTGAACAATAAGCTCAAATAAACCCATCCCGCCATTCAGTTGCTTTTGTCAACAGAAAAGAAACCAAGACAAACAGGAAGGACCTGGACGGAGGGGTGAGAAACAGCAGTGGTTAGCTGAGGAGTCACTGTGGGCAAAGGCCCGAGGTAGAAGTAGTAGAACCCTAGAAGCAGCCTCAAGTGATGTAAGCGTAGACAGAGGTGCCTAAGCAACATGGCCTGAGAGACAAGCAAGCCTAGAGAAGGAGATATAGATACACAGACACACACACACACACACACACACACACACACACACACACACACACGCTAGGCCTTCTTGGATCTATGAGTGATATATGATGGGATTCTTAGGCCTGTCTGACTCCGTTAGAAAGTACCAAATACACACACACCTGTAAGGAGGGAGTGGAAAAAGTGTTGAGAAAGGGATGGGTGTTACAAAATTTGTGTTCACAACTCAGTCAGATTTCATGTTAGAACAGGGAGTAGAAGAGTAGAAACCAAATAAAACATGGCACGCCTGGGCCCTGGCGGGATGAGGACCAGAGAGAAACACCCTGTTCTGACCTCTGGCCGACTCAGTAAAGCGTCACTTTGATTACAAAGCAGAATAAACATAAATGAAAGTCAAATTGGAAGGGAATTTTCACCTCCAACTGAGATTAATTTTTCCCCCCACCATTTCCCGAATGTCATGAAACTTTTTGTACAGCACTGTCACAGTGAGCAAGACAGAACTGGTGAATGAAAGTTTCACATTAAACAAAGCAAATGATCTGGCACTCTCTGAAGCCCAGGGGCTGAAGATGGCTCCGCACATCAACATTAGGAGTTGTGACTAAGTGTTTCTGTCAGGGAACTGAGGACACAGAGGCGAAAGCTTGCTCCTAGCCTTCTGCAAGAACCCTGCTAGTCATCTGCTCCTTGTCAAAATGACTCGGAGGAAAGAGATAAATGGAAAGTCAGGGCCACGGGGAGCGGCTCTCCAGGCTACCTAGTAGGAGCCTATGGATTTATGTAGGTGGGGCTGCTTGTCCCTGTGCTGTTGGAGGCTCCTCCTCACATCATGGTTCACCCTAGTACCACGAGGTATTTTATGAGCGAGGTTAGTGTGTGATATATGTGCCCTTTGAAGGTAGAGTAAAAGGGTAGGATTTAAAAATAGAACCCAGCTTCTCGTAGCAGATTACATCAGCCGAAGCTGGGAGCCCAGCAGAGCCTCTGAAGCCTGTGCCCTTGAGAGCTTCTGTGGTCAATTAAGTGTCTTGTTTTTCTTGAACGTCAGAAAGGGGATGGAAGGTAATTATTCTAAATGGAATAAAAGCTAGCCTAGGTGTAAGAAAATAGTTCTGAAGCCTCTAAAGAGAGAGTATGGAAATGTATATGTGGGCATTTGTAGGACTCAGCCTTTGTAGACAAGGGTACAGGAACCGCTGTCTTAACCTAAGCCATTTACTAAATAGTTTAATTAAATCCTGCAGAGTTAGCTCAGTGGTTCGTTACAGTAATTCAAAAGGATATCTAAAAGGCATTCTGGGAACTGAGTGATATAGGGTGGGATTCTGAGGCCTGTCTGTCTCTGTTAGAAATACCATTCGGTTGTAGAGCCCTGTTAATCCACTGGTTATGTCCTCAAAGGATGCGGTACACTAAGGCTTATTAACAAGCATGGCCAGATTACTAGGTAGGACCTTCCTTAGAGCCACTAGTCAGTAGTGACCCTGTGTCCCAGTGGTGAAAATTTGAGTCAAAAGAGTTTGGCCTACGACTGATAAACAGCAGTATTGATAATAGATGTTTCATTTTTTTTTCCCCTGTGAACAGACTTGGGTTAATTAATTTGACAGTTTTATTAATTAATTTGACAGTTTTATTAATTACTGCTGAAAACGTTGGTTCTTGTCAGAGGTCAGGCTCTTTTAGCAATTGAGGGCAGGTCCTCGGGGAGTCGAGCCTCTAAGTATTCCAGGGTTGTTCCACTCCCTTCTCCTTGCCCTGTGATAGAGGCTTTCAGTGTATGCCTTGCATCTCCGCTCTGTGGATAAAACCAGTTTGTGCTTCCATTCAAAGCCCGAGTAGGTCTGAGACCCACCAGCAACCAGGGTTGACTGAATAGGTAATCTTTTGTTTGGTCTATACAGTGGGCAGATGTTAAGTATCTAAGCAGAGCTTTAACCTTCCTGGGCTTCTTTGTTCCTGTAAAAAAAAAAGGGGGGGGCTCAATCCATTGTCTCTTCTGCCTCTGCTCATTCTACAATTCTATATATGGGTTTAGCCCTTTTATGAAGTGAAGTGAAAATTCTCTTTATAAAGTTAATACTCTTCTAAAATTTATCTGTTTCATAGTTTTTAGTGTTCATCGGTTCGTTTTGGTATGTGCCTGTGTTTATTTTGCTTTAGATGTTTGACTGAGGTAGTTGTTATTTGCGGTCCCCCCAAACACAGTGAATCTTGCTGCCAAAATACCACAGGAAAAGCCTAAATTTTCACATGGCACAACTTGGAAGGGAACTCATAATTAAGGGCTGGCTTTCAACTCTGGCTCTCATAGGATAAGGCCTTTGGGCCTTGGTGTCTCTGTGTTGGTTTTTCTCCCTCCGTGCTTGAGGGCTGCACTAAGACTAGACTAACACCCTCAGAGGAGATATGGCTGACAGAGCTGGTGGCTGCTGCTCCTGACTGCGAACAGGAAGGAGGATGGAGCCTGTGTCTTAGAGTCAAGTTCCCAACACTGCCTACACCATCTGGGGACACTTAAGCCTGAGTCTCATTTTTGCATCTACTAAATGCAAGCAGGCTTCCTCCCTCTGTGACATTATTTTTCTCTAGCTCATTAAGCTCTGAAATCTGTAAGCTCACCCATGAAGACGTACCGCCACTGCGATGGGCGAGCACTTACTTCGAAAGTGTGTCTGCATTCCTCCTCAAGGACATTATCCTCTTGCTGAGTCCACTTACCTCCTTAGTTGGCTGAGGGGAAAAAAGCAGGCGGTTTCATTCATAGTTCTTGGTCAGAGAAGTCTTTGATGTCTGCAAGCCGATAATAGCCATCGCATACAGATATTATTGCTTTTATTATTGTTTTGTTGAGGAAGAATTCATCAAGGGTAGAAGGGTATTGATAGATACCTTTCTCCATGTATTCCTTACTGCCTGTAGCTGATTTCACAATACCATGGCAGAGTGGAGTGACCACGACAGAGGCTGGAGGACGTCACGACCAGTAGCACTCACTCTCTGACCCTTTACAACTCGCCAGCAGACGCTTATAGCCATGTATGACACAATGAAGAACTTGACGATTTGTTCACTTTTACTTGTGGTAAAAAAAAACAAAACAACAACAAAAAAAAAAACCCTCCTGTATTTTACCTTCTAAACCAGGTCTCTCTGAATGTCATTCCTTTGGGCTGATACGTAGGGATTGCTGGCTCACACGGTAGCACTAGTTTCAATTTTCTGGGAGGACCTCCCGTGCTGTTGATAGTGAGAAGTTTCACATTAGCAAGTTGACTTGCCCCACTATCTTCTGTTGTGCAGTATACAACTGTTCTTAAGACACTAGTTCAGCCAGGCGGTGGTGGCACACACCTTTAATCCCAGCACTTGGGAGGCAGAGGCAGGCGAACTTCTGAATTGGAAGCCAGCCTGGTCTACAGAGTGAGTGCCAGGACAGCCAGGGCTACACAGAGAAACCCTGCCTCAAAAAACAAAACAACAACAACAACAAACTGAAAAGGACAAAAAAATAAAACAAAACAACAACAACAAAAAAGACAATAGTTCATACAAATGCACTAGTTTTTACATGTGATGCTTTAAAACAGTGCAGGCTTTCTCCCTGAAATTTATAATTCCACACATGGCCATTCGGTGTCAGGATGAGACATTAGAACATTAGAGAAAGGACCAGAGAGATGCTGCTAAATATCATATAACTCTTGTAGTTCAGACTCAACTCCATAATTTTTCTTTCCATTTTTTGAATCGTATTTTAACTATCATGTTCATTGTATATGATACTGAGTTTTATAAGGGCATTTTAGTATATAATGTGCTTTGAGCACATCCTCCCCAAATCTCTTCTCTTTCTTCACCCCTCCCTCCCACCTGTCCCCTTTGTGATCCTACACAATTTCACTTTTGTACTATGTCCTATATATTCACAATTGTATGTAGCTATAGAAAATGAAGGATCTTAAAACTAGAGAAAACATGATGCATGCCTTTCTGATGCTGTCTGGTTCATTTACAGAGAGGGGGGGGAGAGGGGAGAGGAGAGAGAGAGAGGAGAAAGAAGAGAGAGAGAGAGGAGAGAGACTCTGAGACTGCATATAACCAAAATGATGATGATTCATGATTCAGGTCTATTTCTGTGTCTGGGGCCTCAAAGATATTAAAACATGCAGGCAGGAAAAGCTGAGCCTGTATGGGAAATAAAAACAGCTCATATTCTACTCGTCCCTCACCCAAGAACAAAGGAAAGAAAACCACAAAGATGCGCAATTGAAGTTTTAATTCCGCATGCCCGTGTTTTCTAGCTGCTTACCTCCATTAGGCCAGTGCTTAGGAATTGTGCCTCAATCACTGGCAGAACCAAGAGGCTTCTCCCCACGGGCAGATGTGGTGACCCCATATGTGTCTATGGAAGTGGAGGCGCAATGACAAGCCCCACTCTTCCGTTTCACCTACTCATCATGGAATTGCCCGCTGTGTATCCTGACCAATGGATAGTGCCATGAAAAGCATGTCAGGAAGCAAAAAGAATGAATGTCTTGTTGGACAGCATGGCACAGAGAAGTAGATTATGTGAGAATGTAATCTGGGAAGTGATGGCCATGCACATGACTTAGTTCTTTGACTGAAAAATGCCAAAGCCTTTGTTATCATTAGATATACAATAGGGTTAACACAGTGCACTTGGCATTGTTGTTGTTATTATTATTATTATTACTTAGTAAACACACAGTGAAGTCTTTGTGTCTGATACTGTCCCAAGCTATTTGCTAGTATATACTTACTTAATCCTGTTAATAAACAAACCAAGAGATGGTCATTATTATCGACATTGTGCCAATGAGGAGACAGGCACACACAGGAAGGAACCTAGTTAAGGGCTGGCCAGCTTGCCTCAGAATCCAGGCATCCTGGCTGCACACTGCACGGTTTACACAGCATCCCCCTCATGGTGCCTCAGATTTCCATAGGTGAGCCCTTCACTTTGGAGTAACCCAAATGTCACCCCATTTTAGAGACCTGAAAATGACCAGCCTTGTGGGCTTAAGAACCTGACTCTGGCCTCAAACAGCGTTCAGTCTCTTTATTTACAAAACACAGTAACAAATAGAAATCCAGGGGTACCATGGCTCCTAAACCCCAAACCAGAAGGCCCATTCTCAGCATAAAATGCTGGGCAAGGTACTGAGCTCACTCGCCACGCTAAGCCCCACTTTGCAGACTGTGGCTCCCCACACAGGATGACAGATTCCAGAGCATGATTTACAGGAGGCACTTAGCACACTGCAGTGCACGTGCTTGGTACACATTAACTTTTGTGTTCGCCACTGTGTTTATTACTGAGTCTCCAAGAGAAAAATTTGACATCCGGGGAAACACGTGCTAAATAAACCCTCCTATGTCGGGGTCTGACTGGAAGGGTCCGCAGCCTTGAGTTGCCCCCTCAGAGCGAACTAGAGGAAGACTGCTTGATGTTATGGGCTGTCAGATAAGTTGCCAGATGAGTTTCTAGGTAAGATGTCACCCCCGTGCCTTCTTCCATGACCTGGCTTCTTCCAACACAAGGCACAAGTGATTTTCAAAGTGCCTATGGCAAAGTTTTCTTCCTGCCTATCCCTTCAGTGCCTGGAGATGCTGGGGTTCTTTGTCCATTTCATATAAACGGTGTCTTTTGTTGCAGTGTGAACAACAGCCCACGTCTCTTTTCTCAGGATCATTTGTTCTCCTTTGCTATAATCTACTTCCAAAGGCAGAGTCTTTTAAAAAAATAAAATGGCAGTTGGAAACAATTCTGACTTTATAAATGGATGGCCTAGGAAATTAAACAGTAGTGCCTGGGCCTTTTTTTCCTTGATACACCTTCACAGCTTTTATATTATTTCTGTTTTTAGTTAGATTTCTTGGCAAGAAGGATTGAAATTTCAGCAAACAAATGCTCACGGTGTGTTTGCATCTTTAAAAGTTTGGGAATATTTTTGTATAAATCGAGTAAACATATTTACACACACACCCCCCAAAATAAAAGACAGCTTAAGGACATTCCTGTCACATCCTGTTCTGTTTCCAAGCTGGAGGTTTCATTTCTCAGCTCCTAGCAGCAACGAGTCACTTGCCACATGTAGGGGGGCTCCAGTTCTTAATTATTCTCCACCTAAAGTATTTGTTGAGTTGGTTTTCTCCTTTCACCCATACTGCTGTTTCATGGTAGAAGCTTCCTCAGTATGGACCTCTGTAACTGACTCCCATCCTCCACAGTAAAAATAGCCCTCTTTCTCTACCATGAGCTGGCTGTGTTCCTGGGTCAAAGCTTCCTATGCCTCTCTCTCAGCCACCTTGCACATCCAGACTCTACACTATTCACTGACTTCCCATCATTTTTCCTTCATTCCTCTAGAGTGAGACCCCAGCCCCCTGCCTGTTACCTGCACAGGATAGGTATGCATGAAATGTGAAGCCTTGCTAGAAGTTTTGCTCTTCTTCGTATCCTTGAGTACCCTGTCTAATACCGAAGATCCCCACCGCTCATTCTTCTGTCATTCCTGTAGAATTCTAAGCTGCCATCTGAAGCCACAGCACCCTAAGGAGCCCTTGCTGGTTCTGCTGTGTTCCCATTGCTCTCAGCTTGCACAGCCTGTCAAATGAGTGAGTTGGTAAATGCATGGGTTTAAGTTCCCTTGAAAGCAGAAGCAAGAGAATGTACATCTTGGGATGCCAATTGTATAAACAAATGGTGTGTGTGTGTGTGTGTGTGTGTGTGTGTGTGTGTGTGTGTGTATGTGAAGTATCTGCTTTACTGAATGAAGTTTATCCCCACTATCGAGTGAAAAAAAAAAAATCCTCTAATAGACAACCAAGGAGTCACTGATTGGAAAGAATCTACACATAGCCACTCACAAAAATTCTCTTCTCTAAATTTTATAAGAACATTTTGGTATGGATTGAACAACTACTATTTTATGAAATGGAAAGAGCTAATATATTAGCTTAAAATCGATTTTTTTAAGGCCAACTTCCTTATGGGAACATTGAATCTATGCATAGAATTTTTGTCTAATTGTTTGAGGGGAAAGTTGCTTAATCAAGCATCAGGGAGGACTCTGAACAAAAATGAGTTATTTAATCGTGTGCTGGTCTGTGAAGAGTTTTTATTTTGCCAAACTGTCTGACTTTTCTTCCTAAGACCTCTGGGTATTAGGTGGCCCCTGGGGCAAGTCCAGTTTCTAGAGTTTCATGGATGACAGTATACAAACCTCCAGACTGTACAGAGTTGGAACCATCAGATTCTAGGTTTAAAAAAGAATGCTGTCATTTATTAAGCTCATTTTTAAAAAGAGTATCTGTCAGTCCCTCAGCTGCTAGAAGGTTTTGGAGGAATTCATTTACTTCTGTGTTTCCATCACATTGTGCTTTTGGCTGCAACATCAGGGGTGTCTGGAGCTCTACCCCTCCCCACGGCCCCCAACCACAGTCTGTTCCATTGGCCTGTGCCTCTTTTGGAAGCTCCTGAAGGAAGTGTCATCTTAGATTATAGATCATTGGAAAGTCACTGTGTTCCAGTAATATGATTTTCTCCTTACTGTCTTTGGCCCGCCTAGTTTCTCTCCAAGTCTGTCATAGCTATACATCTCACCCTCTTCTTGGTTACCAGCTCAGATGACAACTAGCACTTTTATTTTCCATGATGAATTAGTTGCAGTTTTTTACCATCTTCTAGAATTCAGTATAAATGGAGACAGTTGCATCCTGATATGCTAGCCTGGCATTTTTATGTTTAAAACTGCTATGTTTTAGGGAATCTATCATGTACTATTTACTTTTATTTTTTTTTAATGATAATCTATTTTGATACTTGAAATAGAATGTGGGTTTTATTTAATCCCCATCAGGAACAGTAAATCCACTGTGCCCTCAGTCCCAATAGCTTTACAGAACTGTAAGTTGATTCTATTCGAGTCAAAAAGAGTTTTCTCTGAATCCATTGTTTTCCACAGGACTTCCAGTGATAGTTGAAATAACATGTAATGTATATAGATTGTCACTCTTGTGTCCAACTGGGTTTATAAATGACTAATGAGTGTCACTATTCCAGAAAGCTTACAGCAAAATTGCTGTTAAAGAGGAAAAAAAAAAAAAAAAGGAAAAAAAGGAAAAAACCCACTATTTTCTCTGTCATAGAGGACTGATGAACAGTTTTAAATTGTACTTTATAAAATGATTGAATTGTTATCTGTTAATTCTCAGAAAAGCTTTCCCAGTGAGATTTATGCAAGAAGCACCAACCTTGATACGGAGTTAGGAGGGTTCTGCAGGTCTCTCTGACAGTAACAGTCAGAATCATTGTATGTCTGAAGTCCTAAATCTGTCCACACACTCTCAATCTGTCAGAAGAGTGACTGAATAGCAAATTGGTATTTCTCATTCTGAAGATGAGGATTTCTTTAAAAACATTCTGGATTATTGCTTGGTTTTTAGGGAATTAGTATAATCTCTGTCTAACAGGGAAATGAGAGGGTTGACGCTCAGACTACTGATTTGTATCCTGATCAGTGCCTTTGAGCATATTTTTTTTTTTTTAGAAGTTCCAGGTATAATAAAATTATCACAGCTGTCAAATTCTGCCTCACCTTCCACCTGATCATTAAACAAGATGAGTAGAAGTCACCGATAGGAACCTCCAAATCTAAATGGCCACAAATGCCATGTGATATTGAGCAGCCCTAAAAGAAGTGGGCCCTCTGAGCCCTTCATCATATCTTTGAACGGAAATTTCCATGTTCATTAATTGAGCTATGTTGTTCCCATCCTGTGAAATATGACTTTAGGAATTGGTAACACTTCACAGTTGATTGGCTCTGTCTATTCAACCACCGTTCTGTCTCTCCATCCATCTTTTCAAATTCTCACCCCAGCTGTGATTGTGAGACAACCATTGTCATTTAGACACTGGCTCCTGACTGGTGTCTGCTGACATTGAAATAAGGGATATTTCTCAAGACCGATGAATTATGTAAAGAGATTTAAAGATGAGGGTTGCTTATGCTTTGGCCTTTTCTTTTTTATTGAAGATGAAATATTTGTAATACAGTACATTCTGATCATGGTCTCTCCTCCCTCACCTTCTCCCTGATTACCCTCTCCCAACTCTCCACCCACCCAGATCCAGACACCCCATTTTTTTTCTATCTCACTAGGATAAAACCAGACATCTAAATAATAATAATTAGGCGAAATAAAAACAAACCAGAACAGGACCAAACAAAACAAACAAACAAAAGAACAGAACCAAAGAAAAAGCCCAAGAAACACTGACATGGTGGAGACACCACATTCCCACACAAAGAAATCCCATTAAAAAAAACGCAAAATTAGAAACCATAATAGATCCTCAAAAGGCTTAGGAAGTGGTACGGGAAAGTCTTGACAAAGCATTGTGAGACAAAGAGCCTCCAAAAATGCCTTTGAGTTTGTTTTGTGTTGGCCATCCACTGGTGAGCACGGGCACTGGTCTCAAGAGTGGTTTGGTTATACAGGTCGACTTCCTTAGAGAAAGCCAATTAGTCATTTGCGAGAAGCTATCAAGTGGAGGTAGCCCTGGGTTAGGGATGTGGGCTCATGCCCCCTTTGCCTCTCAGTGCTGAGACCCCATTGAGCCTAGACCTGTGAAGGCCATGCGACTGCTGACATCGTCTCTGTGAGTTCATAGGTGCATCCGTCCTGCTGTATTTAGGTCCTTGTTGCCTTGGGGTCCTCAATCCTCTCTGGCTCTTAAAAATCTTTCTGCCTCCTTTTCTGAAAGGTTCCCTGAGCCAAGAAGGAAGGGAATTGACCGAGACATCCCATTTAGTACTGAGTATTCTAAGTTCCGTTACTCTCGGCATACTGTCCAGTTGTAGGTCTCTGTAATTCGTTCCCATCCACTGCATAAAGAGGCGGTGGTGGCCGGATGAGACACTGATTTATGGAGATGGCACAATATCAGTAGGAGTCATTTTATTGCTGTGTCCTTTTTAGCAGAACAGTAGTAGTTTGTTTTGGTTTTCCCTTGGGCCCCTGACTTACTTAGTCTCAAGTTATTGGCCATCTAAGGAGTATCAGGGATGGCTCTCTCATACAGCAGGCCTTAAATCCAGTCAGATACTGGTTGGTTGTTCCTACAAACTCTGTGCCAGTAGTGCACCAGCACATCTGGTATACGCGTCAACAGTGTGGATCAAAGAGTCCATAGCTGGGTTGGTGTTTGGTTTTCTCCTCTGGTAAAATGCGGAGCACCTTCAGTACTGTGAACACTATTCAGTAGGAATGAAGGTTCCACACAGGCCCCAGCTGGCCTTGTCCTTGTTCATTGAGTTGTGTAGGTGTTGTCTTCTGCAGTAGAAGCTTACTATCAGTTTGTGAGAGCAACCAATAGTCTTGACTGGGTTATTTGGGGGTTCCCATGGAGTCCCTTTGACCAATAAATTGATTAGAGATAACCCATTCCCAGAATGGGAGGCTTCGTTTTGGATGGATCACCCTAGGAAAAGGAACGAGAAGAGGTATGAATGGATGGAGGGGGGATCTAGAATGTGAGGATCAAGGTGGGGGAAAGAAGGGGCTCAGGGAAGGTGTATGGGGAAGGATAGCTAAAATGAAGGGCCATTTTGAGGGATCATATGATCAGATGGATCATACCTGTTCAGCTTCTACCAAAAGCAGGAGCTTCCTAAAAGATAAGCATATCTGAAGGTGATCTAAATGGAATTGCTAAATGATGGAGGAAATCGAGTTCCAGCTAGATATCTGTAGTCACCCAAAACTTTGTTCATTTTATAAACTTTATCTTCAACTCTAAGGATAGAACCCTGTCATACTTAACACCTAGAGTACCTTATGAGTATTTATTTATTCTTTGAGAAGATCCAGGACAAAAGTCTTGGAAAATAATATTTCATAAATGAGCAGGAAGAAACATAGGTGATAGGCCTTTAGATTGAGTGTGAAATGAAGTTAAATTCTCAAACACAGAAACTGAAGAGAAGCTAGGAGAGAAAAATATATTTTGCTTGAATATTTAAATAGTGGGTATTTTTATTCAAAGTCCTGTCCCATTTAATTTTCCCCATTTTAAATGCAAGAGGGACACATACAGGAATAGCTCCTAGGCCAGATGCTTGCAGGGCTGGAATCAGGTTGGGGATGATATGAGAGGAGCAGATATAAAAACAAGGCTAAGCTGAGGGTTCACAATATGCCTTCTAACTTTTGTGCCATGTGTTAGCCATTAAAGCAATTTATATGAAAAATAATGAGAATTAATGAGATTAAAGAACAGATAAGATTTAATAAAAGAGAAGATAACAGAATCTCTCTTTAGTGGCATAAAATCGGAATTGTTTATTTTGTTTTGATATTAATAACAATAAGGGAAGAGAGAAGTCAGGCTGTGGGGGCAGAGAGCCTGAGTCGCATGGTGATGTCATGTGGACAGCTGGATGAAGGAGATGGGGGATGAGGTCATTTTTGAAAGCCATCAGCAGGGAGAGCCATGTGAGGAGGTTAAGTCACTTGGGAATGAAAGGATCAAAAAAAAAAAAAAAAATCATCCAGTGCCCATGGGGCACTCTGTGAAACTGGCAGAGATGGTGGGAACCAATCTTCTGAAAGCTTTCTCTGTTCTAGGAGGACCTCGGTAATCAGACCGAAACAGGGGAAAGGTGAGAAAGTAAAGAGAGGATGTTCCCCATATCGCCCCAGTTTTATCCTAGAATAAACATGCTCTGTGTTTCATCCCAGTGAAAACACGGAGACAGCCTTACCCAGGAAAGAACTAGAGTGTCGGGGGTGGGCAGTGTGCAGCAAGGGAGCCCCCATCTTCCCAAAGTCTTTGTTACAGGATCTCTCTCTCTCTCTCTCTCTCTCTCTCTCTCTCTCTCTCTCTCTCTCTGTGTGTGTGTGTGTGTGTGTGTACGTACCTGTGCATGCACACAGAAGCTCATAGTTAATGTCGATCATCTTTCTCCATTGCTTGCCACCTTACCTATTGAAGCAAAGTCTTTCTCGGGCTGCCAGGCTCACCCATTTGGTTAGTCTGGCTAGCCAGCTTGCTCTGTGGAGTCCATCTTTGCCTTCTCCCTCAACTGCTATGCCTGGGATTAGCAGCAGGCCACCCCAACCACCCAGCTTTTACGTGGGTTCTGGGTATCTGAACTCAGGTCTCTGAGCTTGCATGCTCTGACCACTGGACCATCTTGCCAGCCTCTACTCTCTATTTTCTGGCTTCCACAGTTCCCTCCTTTTTCATTTGGAGTCTTCCAGATCTTACATTCTAAACCCAGCGTATTTGTACACTGTAAACCCTAATTTTTCCTTAACATTTTTTTTTTTTTTGAAACTGTCTACTGCCACGAATTCAGCCTTAGCTGTACTTGGCTTCACAGTGTCCATTTTCCCCCCTAGATTAAAATGTAAGATTCTCACTAATTTCTCTTCATGCTCAAGTTTAAAAGAAATTGAAATATATAATATATATGGACTCTCAACCAGGCATCTTTCCGCATGCATGTCACAGGCTTTCCTCCATCTGATGATGTCTGTGGATCAGCATAAGGCCCAAGAGAAGGCATAGGACATGCCTCCTACCACCAGGGTTTCCTAAGACTGTGGAGAAAACTTAGGTTTCACTAGGATTTTATCCTGGCCACCGCACACCGTTTCAGAGGAAGACCCTGAGAACATCTCTAATTTTAAAGATTCCCATATCTTCTTCATCCATGCTGTGCATGGCTGCATCCTGAACCTCCTCCCTAAATCCTGCCAGGAAAAGCCAATGGTGAGTATATTGAGCTATGTCAGCGAAAGCTTTTATTGGCTGGTACTTATCATCTAGGCCTCCGTCTGCTTTTAATTCTCTGTAGAGAGAACATCTTTGCTCTTTTCCTTTTTTCCTTTTTAAAACAAGTCTTCTCTTCAAAAATTAAAGGGGTAGCTAACAGTTGTGACGTGAAGGCAGACAAAGAGTGGGCTCCCCCGGGCAGGCTCCCTCTTCTTTGCCCTTGGTGTATAATTAGCTTTTAGGTTCGACATCTTGGATTGCTTAAGGACTTCTCCCTTGTGTCTCCCTCTTTGCCCCTGTTCTTTAATTTCAGCTAGTAAATCATGAAAGTAAAGCGGGCATGAAGAAATTTATGTGAGGCAAGTGTTTTAAAAAATAAAGCAAAGATTTGATACACCTTTTCACATCCTTCAAGCTAGAAAATAAGAATAGCATCGTAAGATGATGTTAAACATAGATTGTTCTTTTTTTTTTTTTTAGTTTAAAGATGCATCTTTTTTATAGCACAAAAGCACAGCCGATATTTAAACTCCACAATGAATAATATGATAGGTTTATGTAAGATAATTAGCATATTTGAGTTTTTTCCCAGCCTGGAGTATTTCTTTAGCATTCTGTCTTATAGATAGATATAACAACCATTTAAATATGTACATAGTACAGAGTATTTCTAGTTAAATATTTGTAAAATGCTCTCAAGTTTAGCATGCTGTTTCATATTCATTACTTCATCAAGGCTGCATGGAAGTTCAGTGAAGATGTGATTTGTCTGTTTCAAAGGCAAGACCATTAGGGCCGCAGGAGTCTGACTTGTCCATAGTTATAGGGCCACACTAGACTTTCAGTCCAAGTATTGAACTCCAAAGCCAATAATCTTTCTACCCTTTCTCCCTCAATTTCTTTATGATCCATATAATGTGTTTGTGTGTATAGTAGTAGTTCTCTGTGAAAGACAATGTCCCTGAGGTAGAGGGCACCTTTCTTCATGTTAGAGTAGTAGCCATGCCTTCCCATGTATTGTGTTCTCTGGCCTCTGTATCACAGACCCTATGAGCTGATTTTACTAGCTCACTTAAGGAATCTTTGGATATTTTCCTGTGAAGGCATTTGTCAGTCTCGGTAACTTCTGAGCATCCACACATGTCTCTATTGAGCATGTAGCCCTCTCTTTTACCTTGTCTGGCAAATGTCCTTTTGAGGTCAAACTTCTTTGAGAGCTTGCATTCCTTAAGAGTCCTTCCTTCAAGAGTAGGCTTTAAGCTTGATGCCAAAAGGAGGTCAGAGACTTATAGATAGAAAAATAGATGTCACCAAGGCATGCTACTGAGAGCCCCAGATCCTGTGCACACTGGCTATGGCAGACCCAAGGCCAAACTTCTTCTGAAAGGTGTTCATGGTTTAAAGTCCCAGGAGCCTCACAACAAACTGTCACTGGAGGAGCAGCTGACTATGGTCACCTCACTCTTCAACTAACGCTGAGTTACTCTCTGGCCCGCTGAGTTCATCAGTCCCCTGAGACACAGGTTGCATATGGAGAATCCTGGGTCTCACCTAAGGATTCTGACTCAAGAAAGAGGCTTAGGCAGGGACCCAGGGATTCCCTGGATGGTTCCATCCATTACACTTTAAAACAGTTTTCCCAAGAAAACATAATGAGACAGCTCGTGGCTGATTTAACAAAAAGGTTATCATCCACTTAAAAGACCCAAAGTTTCTCTCTTACAACTTATTTTTGTTAAGTAAATATGACTTACATGCAAAAAAAAAAAAAAAAAGTCAGTTAAATGACTTAACTTCCTAAAAGTAGAAGCCTATCACGAGTGTTCTGTTTAGTATTTACCATTACATTAGCCCCAGAACCTGGAAAGTTGCATACCATATGCACTCAGATATTGCATGTTAATAGTATTAATCATGTTAAATGAAGTTTTCGTCTTTTAACTATTTTTCGCCAACCCAGTGTTTACCACATTGGCTCAGAAAACGACAAGATGTAGAACAAAGCTATGGGTCAGTTAATATCTAGAATCCTCATTAGCAGACAACTCCAGGAATTAGTTCAGGTACAAATTGGGCATTTCCCAGGATCAGTGAGATGTGGAAATGTCCTGATGTGCACATTGGAAGTGCCTGCCGGGCCGTGGGATGCATTTCTCCTCAGCTTCCTTTTACCTTAGTGAGGTTTGTTGGCCAAAGCTGGCCAGTCCTCAGAGGACTGGATCTAACGAGACACAGTAGACTTCATAAGGAATAGCATCCTAGCTTTGAGGCTATGTCTGTACCAATTTGAGGAACAAGATGTTTACTTATCTGTGAAAGAGTACGAGATGGTCTAAAATAGGAAGCCTCATTTATTCCCAGCATGGCATTTGCATGCCTGTGAGACTACATGAGAACCATTGAAGTCAGAAATGAAGAAAGTTGGAAATATAGTTCTTTGATTTTTTTTTTTTATGTCTAAATGGTCTTAAAACAGGGTAAAGGAAACTTTGTTGTTGAATGTACCAGCAGAAAGGCTAACAAAATTAGCAAACACATAATTAAAGTTTTATTTCATGCCAACTACAGTTCTAGGTATTTTTTATGAGCAGTTCACTAACATTTCCCAAGGGGTGTGTGTGTGTGTGTGTGTGT
>NC_034591.1:30109859-30115015 GCF_900095145.1 Mus pahari | reverse complement strand
TCTCAGCTCCAAACTTTGTCTCTGTAACCCCTTCCATGGGAGTTTTGTTCCCAACTCTAAGAAGGGGCAAAGTGTCCACATTTTGGTCTTCCTTCTTGAGTTTCATGTGTTTTACAAATTGTATCTTGGGTATTCTAGGTTTCAGGGCTCATATCCACTTATCAGTGAGTTCTTTTGTGATTGGGTTACCTCACTCAGGATGATACCCCCCCAGATCCATCCATTTGCCGAGGACTTTCATAAATTCATTGTTTTTAATAGCTGAGTAGTATTCCATTGTGGAAAGAGTCTGGGGCAGCCAGAGGAATGCTGCCATTCTGTTGCATCTATGGGTTTTAAAGTAAGTTGAGATAGAAGTTTGTTTGGAAGTTTTATATAGAGGCACTGATGCCTGGTCTTATGTTCTGTGTTTCTTCCATATGTGTCTGTCTCTGGCCATGTGGTAGTTGCTTTTCTACTAAAAGGTCTGGAAGGCCATTAATGAGGCCAAAGGTTCTACCTAATCTGGAGCATATTTCAATAATGAAATGTGTTTGCTCCAAGGCCGAGGTCTAGAACACGCTGTGAGGAATTTGAGCTAAATGGACTGTGCCTTGTGACTTCACTATGTCAATTTTTGTTCCCATTCTCTATTTCAGTCAGAAATGTGGTCCTTTTTCTTTCCTTCTGTCAAGTATTTTTACATGGCTTGTTTGTACAATAGCTTTTAAAAAAAAAAAAGCCTTGTTATTTAGAGAATGCTCATCTTTAAAAGCATGTTCCCCATTATCGTCATCTACTGAGCCAGGTCAGCAAGGCCTGCTCTGTTCTTTTTCACATCTTTTGCTATTACTACTCAAGGTGGAATTTTTCCTTGAAATCCTGGTGAGAATTGAGTTCCCCTTAGTCTCCTAGACAAAGTTCCCAGGGGTTAGACTGACCCTTTGCTGAGCAGTAACTGGAGACGTTACCACAATAGTGAAGGGATTATTGATCTAAGAAAGGATCAGGATTTTATAAGGAGGTATTTTTAAATTATACATATGTCCCTTCTCTATGGCAGTATTTGTGACTTTAACCATTTTGACTTGATTCTGAAGCATATATATATATATATATATATATATATATATATATATTGTGCAGATAATATCTACTTCAAGAATAAATTGAGTGTGTCAGCAACAACTCAAGGCTTCCATTCCTTGACCTTTCTCTGGTAGCTTGCATGGATCATCTCTTGGATCAACCTCTCATTATGGTTGCTGTGACATTAAAATGATAGAACAGAATACAAGACAGTGCCCTCTTTGGTTATCTGGTTTAGTTTGGGAACTAAGACAGAAGAGAAGAAGGAAGGGGGAGAGGAGGATGGAGACAATGGTGAGAAGGGGGAGAAAAGGAAGACAGAGAGAGAGAGAGAGAGAGAGAGAGAGAGAGAGACAGAGACAGAGACAGAGACAGAGACAGAGACAGAGAGAGAGAAAGAGAAAGAGAAAGAGAAAGAGAGAGAGAGAGAAAGAGAAAGAGAAAGAGAAAGAGAAAGAGAAAGACAGAGACAGACAGAGAGACAGACAGAGACAGAGAGACAGACAGAGAGAGACACACAGAGAGAAATATGCTGGGGACTAAGAACATGTATATATGCTCATACAGACACATATATTTGTGTGCTCAGAACCAGTAACTTAGCTGCATCAAGCATTCTTCTTGCCTATCTGCCAAGGTCTCCACAGCTGGGTTCTGGAATGCTGACTGGTAGCAAAGAAAGATTAAGAAAGACAGACACAAGAAATTAATATAAAGATAGGTCATGTGTGTGCTCTGAGCAGCCCAGATACTCGGGACACCTATCATACATTGTGTGAAGGAGGAAGTGGATTACCTAATCTCAGTGTGTGGGGTCCTCGGTGGGGCAGCTGTCTCGGTGGGAACATGATTATGCAGTTATTTAGAATGAGGGAGCTATGCTTGATACTTTTGTGTATGTACTGGTTTTAGCTAAAAGTCAACCATTCAATATCTGTACCCTGACCAGGAAAAAAACCTTGCCATTGCCATGAATCTGGGACACTGGTGTCTCTGAGATGGTCATGCTCATGTCAGCAGTACACACTCCCTTGGGATTTCATCTGCTCTCTAAGCCTGGCTATAGGATTAACCCTCACCTGGGAGCCAGGAACCACACAGCTCTGTACTTCCAAGGTACTCTTTAGTCCAGCAGCTCTGCTCCCAGGTTTATACTTCTGGGTTCCACAGCATTTTGTCCGACTCTTACATCTCCATTCTTCCAGAGATCCCTGTGTTTTCTCTATGCCCATCCTTCGGTGCTTTGAAAGGAACTTCACGTAACTCATTCTCCAAATGTGCCAAATTTCTCCTATTGAGTACATATGATATTAGGCAAGGGTTGGGTCACTCATGTTGATACACTTAGCCATTACTATGACCATATATATCATAGATTAATGCAAGGCGAAGCACGTCTTCAACTCCTCCCACCCCCACCCAGATGTGTCACATCTCACCACCTGACATTATTCTTGTTATCTTAATCTCAACAGGCTTCTTTACAAATGATTTTGGGTCCCTTGTAATAATGTCTGAGAGAGAGCATTACTTCAGCTCACTGGTACTGTTAGATCTTAACATTCATTCCCTCAGTGCTCTGAGACCCTGCTGTGTGCTCAGCCTTGGGACACAGCACTGAACAAAATGGATATGATCTCTGCCCCATGGACTTGTAGGGTTATAGACACATGATAAAGTGATTCATAAGGGAACTCGTAGAGCTAACAAGTCACCATGGTGTGCTGTGCGCGTATGTGAGAAGGCCCTCTATAAAGCCTTCAAGCAGGCTTCTGTTGGAGGTGTCACTATTGGGACAGCTTGGCCATAGGCAGGAATTGCAGTGTGAGGGCTAGTGTCATGTAGACAGAGGGCAGCTCTATACTTACACCCTAAGATGCATCGTAGTTTCTTGCTTTCTCATTCTTTCTTCATCTCAGAAACCACTAGGTTTGCAGATTCTGACCTTCCGAATATTTTCTAGATCAGTGTTTTCTGTAAGTGGCCTTGCAGGCCTGATGACTTGGCCTGGACCACAAGTCTCTACCTTGACTTCCTACTTTAAGTCGGCCTTCTACACAGCCCAGCGTGATCAAAACGAAACCCAAGTCCCACCATACCATGTGTCTACAAAGTGCCTGCTGAAACCACAAGATCAGGTTCAAGCTGCTGTGGTTTTTTTTCTTGTCCACATCTCAAGAGCCATAACTCACACCACTTCCAGCCTCCTATTTCATTTTGCAGAAATATCAAGCTGCTCTAAACAGTGGACTTTAGACATGGAGCGTGTCATCAGTCAATAGCCTGTGTGTCATAGCAGACACTCCATTATCAAGGACTGAATTGAGACCGCGGGTGTGTCTTTAACTTTTGATGTGCAGTTTATGTTTTCATTACTACACTTGTTTTGTGTCCTATATATCTCTTGCAAATGTGGGTTCATAGACTCTAAAAAGATTCATGGCAGTGTACAATTTGGGCAGAAACATTGGTGAATCAACTCAGAATAAGTAAGTGCATTAATATAAGCTGTGCAGCACTTAAGGAAAAATTCTATAAAGCAGGGCACTATGTCAAGCTGGACTTAAACTGACATAGAACATTGTCTAAAGTGAGCCCTCCTTGAGTCAGACAAAAGCTCATGGTAGTTTAATGTCTAGCATGAAAACTGCCAAGCAAGAGCTAGTGTTCTCTTTAAGGGCATTTCTATAAAATGTTCAGTAACGTGGCCTAAGTTAACTGAAGTATTTTTCACAAGAGCAAGGCCAAATGATGCTCTCATATTTGTATGATGAAGAAATCATATTGGCCTTCATTTGAGAGACTAAACTGAGTCAGAACCCTTAGTATCTCTTCTGGTAAAACAAACAAACCAAAGAGGTAGCACATTGCCACAAGCCGTCATCTTGTTTCTGGTCAGGCAAGGGGCCCGACTTATGCAAGTTCATTCCTCCTCAGCACATAGTAGAGAGCGTGGTTTCACATATTTCTGTTTAGCTACCAATATAGTCTAATATTTCACACAATTGAAAGTAATAAGATATTTCAGCAGATTATAAAAAGAATTTCTTCCAAGGCCTGGTAAAATAATACATGAGCTTAGAGTATTTGTTTCAGCCTTCCACGTGGACACAGGTTTCTGGCTTTTCAGGGTTAGATGCTAGCCAGCTGGCTAGAACACTAAGTGTGGTCTTCAGTCATATCTTTCTGTGGTTCTTCTTTCATCTGTCTGTATGAGTAGCTGAAGACACCTGGCTAAGTGATCAGTGGATGAACTCTTCTAGGAGGATGGTGGGGGGGTGGGGGGTGGAGCCTATTCAAACCTGATAGGGCACCAAGGGCAGACCGAAGTATGATACATTAAGGTCCATCTTGGTGACCTAATGAGTTTCTTGTGCTTCCCTGAGCATGAGTGGGGTTACTAGCAGAACAAGAATGACCCCAAAGCAGCTATGTCACTGTAGTCACACTCCAGAATGGATGGTGACCTCGAGGAAGCAACAGCATGAATCTTCCTTCTAGTTAGTTCTCGTATCATCCAGGTTCACTTGCAGTTGAGGAAGAGCAGAAGGGGCAATAGCCAGAACCCAGGGCAAGGGTTTTATGATTCACCTCTCTTCATTTACTAGGGAGTGTCAATAGCTCCATTTTCATAGACTCATCGTATTGTTTATCATATTGTTTTACTGATTAGCGACCATGCCTTCTCTCCATCATGGAGAAAAAAATTACCATACAGAAGTTATAAAATATGAAGTTGTGTTATCACTTCATATGACTTAAAATTGTGAGACAGAATTTTAGAATCTAGAAATTGTGTGTGGAAGGAAAATTAGTTTTAGCTCACAGTTTTGGAGGGTTTTGTCCATGGCTGCTCAGTCTTGTTGCTGTGACCTATGGGGAAACTGCACATCATGGAGGGAGATTATAAAGTAAGTAAACTGCAAGGGAGGGAGGGAGGAGATAGAGAGAAGGGAAGAAAGGGAGAGAAAGATGGGGGGAGACAAAGGAGAGGAAAGGGAATGAGAAGGGATGGGAGGGTAGAGGAGAGGGGAAAGGAGGGGAAGGGAAGATGGAAGAGAGAGAGGAGGGGAGGAAAGGGAGGGGAG